>NW_022724987.1:0-530 GCF_011630105.1 Anneissia japonica
TATATAAGTCTATATAAGTATATATATAGGCCTATATATATGTGTATATATATACTAAATGTTTATTAATGCATTCATTATATCAAAAAGATATCTAAAAACTGTACCTAAATATTGATTGTTTTTGATTATTTACTTAAAGAAGTGTATTAGTCTAATTAAATGGTTTATATTTATATTCTTTAAACACCATGAACGAGTGTATTGGTGACTTCTTAAAGCGTATCAATTTTGTCATGGTAAGGAATACAATGTAATGCTTATAACAGGAAAATTCACTGTACAGGTTTGTCAATGGATCTGTGACTGTTTATACAATAGCGTTTTATTAAACAACGATTACGATTTATCTCAATTCAGCAAAAAATATAGTTCCCAGACCGTCATCAATAATTGTGAAAACAAAGACATAATAAATGACATTTTAAACTAAATTTTCAATGAAATTATTATATTTACTTGCGTTAAATAAACAAGTAATATACACACAAACACATACGCTCACACGTACATTTATTAATCATAGGCCT
>NW_022724988.1:0-1189 GCF_011630105.1 Anneissia japonica
TTAGAGAATTGTAGATTGCTCAGTAATTAATACGGAAACATTCAACAATAGTATATACTTTAAATTCCATGTTATAGGCAGATTTTCACACTAACACCATGACAGATAAAGCGGCGTTGAAAGAGGATGTAAAGAAGTTGGTGCGAGCCCTGCTTATCTCAGCCCCGTTGGGCCTGACAGTAAGGCAAGTCGAGGAAGACTTCGAGGCTGTTATGGGCTACCGACTGCCCTACCAAAAATTAGGCTACGACACTGCAGTCGAGCTCCTAAAAGACATGAAAGATGTCGTGAAACCTGTATGGGATCGTGGTCAGATGAAAGTAATGGGCATTTGTGATGATACAACTCGACATATACAACGTATGGTGATGAGGCAAAAAGTTGACACAAAAAAACGAGGTGGTGTATCCAAGATTACCCGGCCCACAGCACAACGACAGAAAAGTTACAGGCCAGCCATAGGAAGAAACACGAATAAATCAAATTATACTACTAAACCAAGACAAGTGAAGCCCATGAACAAACCAGTCGTACCAGCTCACATGCAGCATGAAATCAAGGAACTCCTCATTTTATTTGCAAATGGAATTAACGCCACAAATTTTGCAAGTGTTTTTAATGATGAATACGGTTACACAATAGACTATAAAAGGCTTGGATTTGATTCCAGTTTAGACTTCTTCAAATGTATACCAGACATCGAAGTGGAGACTCTGAAACCAGGAGGATTTAGAATTCATAATAAAACCCAGTTGTCAATTCCACCAGTGCCTAGTGTTAATAAAACTAAACGAAATCAACCAAGTAAGTTTTATAGCTCATATTTGCATGCCCTTAAAGTTTGGGTTGGAGTGTGCCCTCATGAAAAGTCAACAGGTATTACAAAGGAGTTACTGGCAGACTATTCACAGAAAAACTGTTTCACATACCTGCTGTCATCCATTATTTAGTGTGCCTCCTAATCTTCCTCATGATGTCAATATTCCCTATAAAATATAAGCCGTGGCTAGAGATACGGTACCGTGTCGGAACTTTCGAATGCTAAAGGTACGGTAAATGATATTACATCATGATTAGCCAATAGAAATGACCGACTCAATTTTGGCTTTTTTGCAAAGTCGACGTCGCGATCATGAGAAACGTGGCGCGAACAGTTACGATCAAATTTATGTCATAAAACTTTAGGCCC
>NW_022724989.1:0-1090 GCF_011630105.1 Anneissia japonica
TCACGCTGTTTAAAACCTATGTGTGTTATTTATTTATTGTTCTAAAACCTTCCAAGAACATAACATGGATAAATGATTAAAATATGTTTTAAGTGTAATAAATTGTTGTTGTTAGGTAAGAATTGATGTAGAGTGGTGTATGGTATGTTGTGTATAGATGCTGTGTTGTTGTATTTTGTGTGTTGATGTCGTAATTGTAATGATACATAATTCTACTCACCGGCTCGTTCACGTAGTCCACAGCTTCTGCCGTCGCTGATTTCAAACTCTCAGCGACGACATCACGTGGTGCGCTGTTTAACACAATCCGATATAATAACGACCAGCCGCCCTACGAAAACAACAAAATACGATGATAACAAAACACATTCAACTATCACACATACACAAAATATCACATATAAACACAACTTAATCACATCATAATTACATTAAATAATCACAATCAATTAAATATTCAAATATTATTACAAATTAACTAACAATTTAAAGCTAAATCGTTTAAAATCGTAAATTTTAGCATTTTTTTTCTGAACGCTTTTCCCTATTCTTTTGCATTGAAATTTTTTTAGTTCATTTAGGGTTTTGTTCAGATCATAATTTTTTATGAATTTTGTATTTTTAACACTCTAGATATCTTTCTTTTGTATAAAGGTTTGAAAAGAATACAGACAATGATATGTTTTATCCACTAGCTAACATTTTTCTTTATCATTAGGCCTATGCTGACTTCAGAGAAAATTCCCTATTCTTTATCATTAGATACATAAATTCTGTAGACCCATCTGTTCGGAATCATGTTTTTTTTGAAAAGCTATATTTTTAAGATCATATTTGACTTTCTCTTGAGTAGAGTTTTAAAAGTAATCCAAACACATATATGTTTTAACGAATAAATAACGATTTTACCAAGCTTTCAACCTATACTACTTTCAGACAAAATTTGCCTATTCTTTATCATTAGACAAATAAATTCTGTAGGCCCATCTGATTGGAATCATATTTTTTTTTAAAGCTATATTTTTAAGATCATATTTGACTTTCTCTTGAGTAGAGTTTTAAAAGTAATCCAAACACATATATGTTTTAA
>NW_022724990.1:0-1896 GCF_011630105.1 Anneissia japonica
CTTTTAATATGTTACAAGCATCAACAAATGCTTCACTGTAATCAATTCCTATTACTTCATCAAAACCTTTTGTGAGTTCGAATGAGGTACGACCAACGGCACATCCAATGTCTAAGGCTCGACTTGGTACCATGTCCTGCAGAAGAAAGTAAAGATACTCTATGAAAACAAAATATCATTTTGCATTTATCTGCTTTAGTTTTGATTTGTTAACTGTATATAATATTCAGGTATACTGTACTTTATTCAACAAATAAAAAAATGACATACAAACAGCCAAGGGCTGAAACTGTAGTCTCACAAATAAAGATACAGAGGCCTACTGAAAGCATAAAAAGCACTACAAAAAAAGGATAAACAACCACATTCAACATATTGTTTGAAATTTTGGCAATTGTAACAACAGGTGACCTTTTAAATCGCTCGGATTTCTGAAAGTAATCTTAAGTAAAGGGCTTCAAACAGATACTGTACTGTAAATTGAATTCTGTTGAACTATAGTTCTTAAAATAAAAGTTGTTATACTGTATATTTGTAGCAGTAGACTTTATATTTCTGTGGATCCAGTTCCATACAGTAAAGTAAAACATCATAACAAGCATAGGCCTGCATTATTATCAGTCTGATATGACATACTGTAGTACAGTAAGATAGCAAGATTTACTGTACGTTGATTGACCTTGGATATGGGCGTGAGCTGCTCAAACGATGAATTGACCTATTTCTACATATCGCACATTAATGAGGGCATCCTCAAACCCAAATATAATACAGTACTTTAATAGGCAAATTCGAATTATATATATAGCCGGTACTTAATTTATACAAATTTTGTTTAAAATTAAAAATTGTAGATTAATCAGTGGCTGATCCAAGTCTGAGAGTGTCATTTCCCGACATCTAAATGTGCCATAACCATAAATTTTCTTACCACAGCCTCATCCATGGTGGTGGGGCTGATATGAGTTATAGGCTTGCCTAAGGCGAATTCGTTCCAACTCGGCAACAGTCAACTCGGCCACAAAAAGTTTGGCTACAGTCAACTCGGCCACAAGTCATCTCGGCCACAAATCATCTCGGCCACAAGTCAACTCGGCCACAAGTCACTTACTGGTACTACATTGTACTAATTGGTATTATTATTGCTGTTATTATTGTTGTCATTGTTGTTATTATTATTGTTGTTTTTATTACCGTTAGTTTTAATATTAATTATTAGTCTTAGCATTAACATTATAAGATTGTTCACATTTTTGCTGATATTATTATTATTACATATATATATAGTACATATATTTATAGTACCATACAAATAATAAATAATTTTCGATTTTTTATTATTATTATTATTTATTAGTCTTAGTATTATAATTTTAATAATAGTAATTTAAAAAGTTGTTGTTATTGGCGTTTTATTAGTATTTTTCTCATATTATTATTAATATTATTGTTGTTGTTGTCACCCTTATTATCGATATTATTACCCTATTACTACTAAGTAGGCCTAGTATTATAAGTATCATTATTATTATTATTATTACTAATTAGTATTACTATTATTATAAAAATAAACATTATCTTTAATTTATTATTGTATTATTGCTATTATCACCTTCAATATCGTTATTATCACTAATTGGTTATTAAAATTGATATTTAAATATCGTTATTATTACCTTACTAGTATTATTACAATTTGTTAAAATAAATATTACTATTAATGTTGTTGTTGTTATTATCACATTTATTATCGTCATAATGACTAATTAGTATTATTAATGTAAATATTACTAATTTATTGTCGTTATTGTTGTTTAATATTATTGTTGAAGTATAAAAGTAGGTCCCTAGGGCCTGTAAGTAGCCCACCGCCTAACAATTCCATTCCTGCTAACT
>NW_022724991.1:0-1861 GCF_011630105.1 Anneissia japonica
CTGTAGTCGAGTAGGTAATAAAGTACTGTAGAAAATAACCCTTAACGGTACTGATTGCTCATCCAAACTTGGTCTAGGAAACAGGCTGGTGAAAATAGGCATGGTATGGTACATCCTAACGCCATACGTAAAAATAATATTTGTTGTCAAATGAGATCATTATCCTCGGCAGGTAACTACAAACATCCTATAATTTTATTTTGGATTTAAAATAACTGTAAAATAATACTCTTGAAAAAAATGGGGGATTCGTTTTTTTATTTGTTCATGCTGCGATAGCATTTGCCATGAATAATATTCTTGACTTTAGGCCTAGGCCTAAAAAGTACCTCAGCTGGCGACGACTCACTGGAGCAATAATATGCACGTCCTGAAGGTACCGTACATTTCTTTGAAAAACTTCCAGGCTTTATTCCCACTATCCATTGGAGCCTTACCAAACTCAAACTCATAAGTATTTGTAAATTTAATTTTGGAACACTTCTAAGTGATTTACCAGATTATAACTCGCATTTCAACCAACATTTGCAACACATATGATGTGACTTACATTAACAACAAGGCGAAGCCATATTCAATGCACTGTCGTCTCGCAATGTAATCAAACCCTAATACCCACTATAAGTCACGTGACCCGAGCTGCCGATTCGGTCTATTGACAAGGAAATTCACAAGAGAGGTAAGCATACATACACACATACTGTGCATACATATGCCTATATATAGTACACTCAAGTCCTATCTAGACACCACAATAACTATTAGTGGCAATGTCTGAAATGTTTTGATGGTATTCCTTATAATGTCCATTGGGTGAAAGAATGGTTAAATGAGTGAGCGAATGAGAAGCGACTATCTATTATACCTAAGTTGAAGTTTATTTTATTTTTTATTTTTCTGTTTGGTTCTGAATCTCACAACTTGGTTTTGCCAATAGCGCATTGCACAGGAGCTAAAAATCGAACAGAAACCTATCACTGTGATTTTAACACTCTTAAGTGGGCCAATGGAATTCACAATTCAATGGCAATTTTCATTCCAAACTAAAGGATTGACACATAGAGCTATACCTAGGCTGAAAATTACTTATAAGAGGGTGAGCTTATACCATGGGTTGACATTGCTGAGAGAGGTGATATTATAGTACATGCGATGGACTTGTATTGAAATTGAAATTATACCAGGGATGAGGTTACACCCAGATTGGGCTTATAGCCGGGATTGGCTTATGGTGAGGATACTCAGGATGGGCTTATACCTGGAATGGGCTTAACTAGCAATGGGCTTACACCCATGCTGGGCTAATACCCAGAGAACTACTGTAATTCATGTGGATTTTTGCTGATAACTTACACTGGGACTCATCCATCATATTGTTGTTTCTTAATTACAGGAAGCTCGTAGGGCGTATGATAGATGGCAGAGGGCGCTAGATGAACCAGCACCTTTGGATAGATACTTGGTAAGTAGCAGCTAAATAATAACAGTGAAATGTACTCATTAAGAATCATCAATGCTGGTTCATGTCAGTATATTGTGGATATATATACTGTCTATATATACTGTAGGATGGAAGATGTGTATTTTTTCCAAATTGCAGATATAGCATTCATCATTAAAACCATTGCAAGATTAGATCTAGAATTAAATGTTGAGAAAAGGATCATTTAAACTGCAGACCCTGCAGGGTCAGTGGTTTAAACACACACATGGACATGCGTATATGTTTGATATTTTTAAATACTTTTTGTGGTTTTTCTGCAAAAAAGTGTGTAATATTATTTATAATGTATGAGCCTATTTGTTTTTATTAAAATATATTTATCTAGGGGAATTTAAATAGTAATATATACACCCACTC
>NW_022724992.1:0-896 GCF_011630105.1 Anneissia japonica
CATTTTGAGAATATGAACCTCTTGAAGTGCCCGGAAATCGCACTCTTATGCCTTAAAAAATCATAAAGGTACTATGATTCGAGGGTCGTTTGAACAAAACGGCAGTCTTCTTCTGTCTAAAGCATCCTAGTTAATGCCGTACGGTAGTAAAATGGTTGGTTTATTGTTCAACACCGGTGTTTGTAAAATATGTACTCGCACAGCAGAGTGGTCAGGGGAGTTAGAGGAAATCCCCACCAGATGAGCGCGCGTTGATATGAAACGTCATCAATCACAGAGCTTCAGGATTGGATAATTATGCTATATGCCGAGATTAACTATGAGTGGAATTACCACTCAAATGTCTACGGCCATACTAGGTTGAAAACACCATACTAGGTTGAAAACACCGGTTCTCGTCCGATCACCGAATTTAAGCAACGTCGGGCCCGGTTAGTACTTGGATGGGTGACCGCCTGGGAATACCGGTGTCAGGTTTAAGATCGCCGTAATACATTTTTAGCCTATTGTTCTTTAATATGCTAATTACGCCTTGCTTTATTGCTCACTTGATTGTCGTATGCATATTTTGTGGTACGCTATCGTTCACTGGTCGTATATTCTTATGCAAATTGCGTGCTACTTTCTCTGCGGAGGAATGGCTGTAGCGTCGGATGTCGTCTTGCGTAGCGATATCGGCTCCGTAGTATATAATAATTCCGTGCTAAAGCGGTTGGGAGGGTTGAATTTGAATCAGTTGCGATCGATAATGATGTACGAAAACCGTGGCTTTGTCCAGGTCGCTATACACACTAGTATTGCCATAGACTGTAGAGTAAGGCTAGAGTAAATCCTCATGCAGGGTAATGTTTCTGCGGAAATTGTGATATGTGAAGACCACAGTGACAAGCAGGTTA
>NW_022724993.1:0-1478 GCF_011630105.1 Anneissia japonica
TCTAGTATACGTCTTTTGGCTAAGAAAATTTGGTGGACCATTATATCAAGCAATGTAAGCTCTGCATACACAGGGTTGTTGTTAGTAATAATTACAGCAGGTAAAAAAGATTTTACAGCAGGTAACTTGCAAATGGACACCGAGTACACCCACTTCGGCCGGGGTCCGGGGCCCGCTCAAGGGCCCCGGAAGCTCTAGGGTCTAGATGCTCTCTGATGCCATTAGAGCACTTTTAGAGCACTAAATAATTACTTAAAAAAATAAATATTTTTGACATATTTTTAAGGGCATTTTTGATTTGCAGAAGAATTTCAGCACAAATAACCGGATGACATATGTAGTATACAACAGATTTTTGCTAAAATCTCACTGTTTCAATAATTTAATGAAACTTAAAACATTTAAAAAATAATTAATTACCATGGCATTATAGTCTGTATTCTTTTTATTAACAAAACTTTTGGACCAGGACTACAAATAATTGGACCCTATACCTCTTATGTTTCACCGCACTAGGCCTAGTTTAATAATAGGTAGGCCATGATTAACTAGGCTACGCTAAGCCTCCCCTACCTCTTCTAGGCCTAGGCCTAGTCTCTTATTTGCATGTATTTTTTTTTCGCTTGCCAAAATTCTTATTTATATTATTCGAATTCTACAAATGTTCTTACCATTCTTTGGTTTTTTTTACGATGCCAAAGGCAAATAAGCCTGTGGGTGCTTCAGTTTATCTTTATCTTTATTAATATTAGACATTCTTCTTGTTAACGAACGGAACGATGATGGAAAGAAGGGGTTGGGGGGTTGATAAATTTTTACCGCTCTGACCACACGCGTGCATAGACCACATAGACGAAGATGTTTCCGAAATCCTCCGAAAAACTTCTGTGGCCAATCAGCGATTGACTTGATGAAAAAAAAATAAAGCTGTAATCGACTCACAATCACCCAATCAGAACTTGTCTTTCAACAATGGTAGGGAAAGGCCAACAAACAACAATCGAACCGACCGTGAGGTATGAAGCTCGACTGCGGTGTGAAGCACAGTGTCGCCTACCAAAATGCTTTCCGTCAGGTATCGCGCTATATGCTAGGCCCCCTGTAGGCCACTGTCTACTCATATATTGTCGCATCGTTGTTTACAATTTAGATATCTTTGTTTTCTTATTTTGTTTCTAAAGACAATACGTAGCCTTCTCCTCTTTATGTAAAACGATGAGTAAGTAATTGCAAGGCCTAGGCTATACTTGTAGAGTTTGCTAGGCTCCACAGGTTAATTCATTACTACTTACAACTACCCTAGTAATTAGAAGACTAATAATAGAGCCCAGGCCCGTAACTCGCCATTTTCCGTATTCAGGAATGTCCGTCTGAATCGTATAAGCAAGTCCGGGCTGAGGCCTCTGTATTCCCACTTCGACTTCCGGACTGTCCTAGTCCTAGTCCTCAAGTGCTGCTCTCGGCGCCTCCGGCTTCAG
>NW_022724994.1:516-711 GCF_011630105.1 Anneissia japonica
ATTTTGACCAAACTTTTTAACATTGTCACTTTTTGCAGAAAAGTGCTTATCTCGCCGAGTTGAGCACTTTGTGCAAATTTTTGACTTTCCGCCATATTTCGAGTACTTTTTCGAAAAACTTCAAACTTAGAATGGAATAGTGTTTGTTTTAGGCTATTTCACTTTGCCTAACCAAAAAAAATTATATTTTGACTC
>NW_022724995.1:0-847 GCF_011630105.1 Anneissia japonica
ATCACACTTAGAACATCATCAGATGTAACACAATCCCAGCCACTGAGGCTCGAAGGTGGGCGCTTGCTAGGAGGGCGGGGCAAAGAAGTGTGGGTGCCAAGAAACTCCTTTTGAACATTCAAAATCTTGTTGTCAAAGAAAACTGCGAATCGCTCAGCAAGATCACTTAAGTTCATGTGTGACAGTAAAGTGGGACTGGTTGACGCAGTAGTTAGCTCATTGATGAGTTTAAACAAATTGCTCTGGTCACATGATTTAATGAGATTCCTATGATGTTCTTGTTTGTATTTTGTAATTAATGAGTTATACTCTCTGCATATAAATGTTTGATTGATTGATTGATTAAAATGTTAAAGAGAGTGAGTGATGTAGACCCATTGCATTTAAAAGGTAGGAATTAGGCCTAGTGAAGCAGGTCTAGAAGAAGGGAGAACAAAATAAGGTAGGCTAGCACAACACAGTGAAACACTTGGTCCCAATGCTGCTACCCTACTGTCAGTGTGAGGCTGTGGTTTCGTCGGCTACTAGCCTACATGCGCCTTGAGCACATTTGGTGGAGATGTGCGCTTTAATCTTTATTATTTATTATTATTATTATTATTATTATTATTATTACATAGCTTACAGTTTATTCAAATTTACGGAGCTAGACTGCATTAGGCCTACCCTTATATTTTGAAATTGTTTATATGTACACATCAACATCATCGTTAATCAGGGATGGAAGATGACGCTGTGTATAAACAATTGATAAACTGAACATTTTTACCATTGAGTTTATAACGGTAAACTTCGGCTTTCAAGCACGGCGGCTCTAAGATATAATTTATGGGGTGGGGGATAAGAT
>NW_022724996.1:0-1606 GCF_011630105.1 Anneissia japonica
ATAATAATAATAATAATAATAATAATAATAACTAGACTTATTATATCTGTTTTTAAAACAGAACATAGGGCTTTTAATCAGTTAGATAATAATTTATTTAGCAAATATCTTAAGCCAAAAAGTTAGATGTCCCTAAGCAAATATCCTAAGCTGATTAATCAAACCACCTTAGCAAAATCTTAGCTTAAAAATCGTCTTAGATGGCGCATGTGTACAGTCGACATTTTCATTTTCAGCAATTTTTAAGCAAAAGCAATATTAATAAATCTGACTTTAGCAAAAATGGACTTAAGGCAAATTTAAGCTGATTTCTAGTTTGATTAATCCGGCCCCTGAAGAAGCTTACGAAAAGAGCAATTAAAGCAGAAGCCGATGTTATTTTTTTGGAAAATTGTAAAAACTTTGGTGTTTTCCTGAATTTAATCATTATTTTTGTTCTCGCACATTGGATATATTTTCCAATGGAATTGAATTATTTCTGAAATGTGCGACAACAAGTCTCCTCAAACTTATTAGACCTTCCTGTTAATTTTCGTTTTTCCTGCGTTAGCAGAAAAAGCCCTTTTTTGTTCTTCTATTCCGTTTTTCTTCTGTCCGAAACATTGGTCACTTTCCGTGCTTAGATCTTTTTTAAGATTTGTCCAAGCAAATACCATTATATCAAAGATGTGCATATTAAAATATGACGTCAATATTTTTAATATTAATAAGCGGGTAATTCAAACTTTTCGACCTCGACTTGTAACATTTCTCAAGGTAGATAAACTTAAATTTCACTGACCTGCGCAGGGTCAGGTTCATACCACTGCAGCCATAATTTCAGTCGCCATAAAGTCGAATTGATTTTCAGGTGATTTTTGTTACTTTTTCTTTAATAAGATTTTTTTTTTTTTTTGTTGACATTAGGCTTTTTAAATTTCTTTTTTTTTAAATTTATTTATTTATTTTTTTTTTGTAATTTCAACATATCACTTTCCGTCATTATCACGACCACTACCATTGAAACAAGTATTGGAACACAAGGGCGTGAATTTAAATACTTGGAGTATGTATAATTATACTTTCCTTCCACTACAATTATTACTATTATCATTATTATTATTAATATTATCTTATTATATTATTATTTATTATTATTATCATCATCATCATCATCATCATTATCATTATTGAATGTACAACGCACAGAGCTCAATGTTTTGGATTTCTTTTCGGACGAAATATTCGTTCATCAATTAGATAATGTAGAAGACGCCGATACTTTCGGATTTTGGGTTCGGGCGACTGATGTAGTAAGAAACACAAAGACAGATTTTGTATCAGTGCACATCGATTCAACACCACCTAAATTTGAAGATTTTGAAGTTGGTAATGGGGATGTGTAAGTAACATTTTTGTTCCTGATGCAAGTTTTATGCTGTCTACACTACATTTTTAATGTAAAGTATTGTACAGTTTAAGAGGGCGTATTAAGGATTGATTCGAATTGCCAACGTGACCCAGTTGACTAAGGCATCTACATAGACAGTCCAAAATCCTGGGTTCGAATCTTGGTTTGGGCGATTTGTTTCACAGCATTTATTGTTTTATACACACACATCTATAT
>NW_022724996.1:1676-5777 GCF_011630105.1 Anneissia japonica
CTCTCCCTATCTCTCTATATAAAGATATATATATATATATATATATATATATATATATATAAAATTAAAAAGGCAAATGGGAAAAACCCATAAAACAGCAAACGGCCACATAATGCAAAACAATTTAAAATTAAAAGGGAACAGTAGAGAGAAAATTCGAAGCTAAGCACCCACTGGAAGGAATCCCAATATCTGCAGACGGATCCGTTTCGGCCTTCCATGCCTCATCAGTGCAGATGGGTACAGACTCAAACGAAATGTTGAACCAGCTTAGGTAGGGCCCAAACTAGTCCCACGACCACTAATGATTACAGAGCCAAACCAAGGCAATGTAATATATACACAGCCCAGGTGTGAATGCAAATAGTGGAATACAGGCTATGGACTCGGTTCAAGTTGATACAGAGAATAGTTTGTCATTCTTAACGCGTCCTACGAAATTCTTACTAGACAGCACTAGTCCGTGAATTTGTGAACAAGATCGGAGATCTAAAGATGCAATCTCTACTGTGCATCATTTATATTTATATATGTGTGTGTGGGGGTGGGGGATGGGGAGGGGTTCGTGTGTGTGTGTATTCTCACTAATCAGATTATTTTGAACTTTCTTGTGTGTTATGTGTATATATCTTTTGTATATTGTAATACTGTAATTAATTACAGTGTATATTTTACTGCATACGACCGAGAAAGTGGAATCCAGAGCGTTCACTGGCAGATGCTTTCTGAGGTAGACAAAACCATCTTATCAGAAGGTCACACAGATGATTTAAAATTTGTAAGTAACGACACTTGTTTAGGCCTAATTATATTTTTCTTAACGACGTCATTAGCAGTTTTCAATCGCAATGTGTGTCGGCAAGGTAATTCAACAGAATTGAATTGCCTTGGTGTCGGTAACATAAATAACAGTGTGATTGAATTGGATATTTTGCCACACGAAACAAAGTTGGTCTTACTATATTTAATCTGAGTTTCGAATTGATAACTAATTTTAATGATAATTTTTTTCTAAAACATGATTGAAATTTACCGACATGGGGTCCGACATGTCCGACGGAGGGGTCTGAGCCAGGAGGCTGAAGAAGCTTATGTCGACGGCCCGAAATAAAAACGCCCTTTTAGGGTTCACTGGAAGAGCTTTTATGGCTAATACTATGGTCCAAAAAGTGTTCTTAAACCACAATATTGGCAGTCAAAATTACATTATTTGGATAGGCAAATCATTATAATTTTTTTTATTTTTTATCCGACTACCTAGTCGTGCATCGGGCGCAACCACTGGTTTTGATATGCAGTGGTAGGCCTATATTTGAATCATTTGAATCATCATCAGTCCATTAAGCAAGTTAATAGTTTGATTACGTAAAAGGGCATATTAAATTTATGGGCAAGAAGAAGTGCTAAATTAAAACCTTTTGTTTTTTTTTAAATGCCATATAAACAATACATAGTTCTAGTGTTTTTAAGAATTATTTATCTCTTGTTTATTTTGGAACAATCATCTATTTTAGGAAATAAGTACAAAACACCTTCATTATATTATATTCATGTTTTGGTAAATGGTAATACAAACAGGTATACATCATTTTACGGGAACCTTGACTTGTTTTTTGTAGTTTAGCAATATTCAGATTGATGTTAACAATTTCTGCAAAAAAAAATTGCCCTATAAAAAATGGACGGAAATTCGAAATACAGTATAATGAACCGTTATGCGGCCCCAGAGAGCCTTTAGGCAGTTTTGTTAGGTAGTAACAGCTCCTTGCGCAACAGTGGCTGACTGTAGTGTAAATTGCAGGGTATGATATTTCCTGCTAGTGATAAAAGTTAGCCTACAATTAAAGACTGTGTTCTATATAGTCAAAATTCAAAATGAATGTATTTATTTATACCAGCATTGCTTTAATTTTTTTTTCTTAAAGAATTCCTTTTCTGTACGTTTAACAAATTACAATTCATATTTCTTTTATATCGGTCGTATGTATGCACATTTATTTTAACTTTAATCATTGAGATTATAAGCAGTTCTAAGCAAAATCTCCACTCCAGACATTCGCGGGGAGGTTGCTACAGCAAAAGCTGGCCCTTAAGATCAGAGCCAAATCTGAGCTGCCTTTTCTTAGGGACATCGATTTTCACCCATTCACACCCATTCTGGTCCAATTATATCCCGGATGGAACAGTGACTGCAACAGGCCTCTGGCGCATAGATGGTTGCAAGCTATGTTCTGACGATCACTACTATCCGATGCAAGTTATTGAGAAATCCAGTGAAGGTCACATCAAATTCTATCGTATGTCTATACGAGAGTTACACTTTATAGACATCCTATACCGTATCCTTTTATAGACATCCTGTATATGGGTGTCTGCAAAACGAAGACCGAAGACCGAAAAACGAAGATTAACATTTTTTTCTCTTAATCGTGATGAAATAATGAAATAGGTACTTGGCAACTGTTTTATGATGATTTTGAAATAGGCCTACTTTCAATAAGATAATTGAGAAATAATTAGAGGTCTTCGTTTTTTGGATCTTCGGTCTTCGTTTTGTAGACACCCATATAGGGTGTCTATAAAACGAAAACCCTTGAAAATTTAACAAACAGATGCCCAAATAAATTCGTAATTTTGATTTTGTGACAGCTGGGCGTATTATCATCAAAATAAAAGAGAAAAATAGGGGTCTTCGTTTTTGGGTCTTCGGTCTTCGTTTTATAGACACCTATACGATAATATCATGGAGATTATAGAATGTACAGATAGAAAATACATATCACCTGATCACCAGTGGAGTTCCTGATGCCCGATTAGGCCACTCAGAGCACTGCTGTTGAGAGAAGCAATGAGAAGAGGAGTATGCGCACATACTTTTAGAAGCAGTGTTTCCATTCGTTCCAGAGTTAATTTTACTATTTTAACGCCGCACGCGGGAGGCGTAATAGCAAATTCAATCATTATGGGGTATGCTCCCACTTCCATTGACTCACTAAATACGCGATTTTGAAAACCAACCATGTGGAAAATCTAAGCAGATGAGTGAGAACAATGTGATGGTTCGAAATTTAATCAACTCGAAAAATTAAGGTTTCTATGGAAGATTGTGGCTAAGAAATGATAAATAGAACGGAGAAATAACGGAGTTTAATATTTTTTTCTATAGTATGCACTGCATACAAGGTCCTTGCTTGCCTTACGGACTGCCACTGTTCGGCAACTATTTTCAACAAAGTCCGCCCACAAAACGTAAATGTAATTGAATATTAATACTAGATGTTCTTTTAAGTTTTCATTAGCTCTCAGTTAAATTGTTTGAAGTTAAGCCAAGCTTCTCCTAAGGTTTCGGTTACAATCTTTGGGCTAATGTATAACCTGTCAACACACTGCTTAAACGTCGAGGATAATGCTTAAACAATCTGTGAATAATTCAAGATGGATTATCCGAATATAAAATACAGTACATGTTTTTTTTCTCTCCCTTTTTAGACTGGCGCTTGCCTTCCTACAGAATGTTATTGCATACTCGGTAATAAGTACTGTTACAAGTTACAGTTAAATGTGACACCAACAGTAGATCAAAGTGTCGAAGAATCTGTTGCAATCTTGAGAGTGACCATAAAAAATAATGCTTTACTGATAATCACACAAGAAACTGAGGTAGGCTGATCTTTCAAAATCATTTAGTTTACTTTCGTGTTTTACATTTTGAAAGAAAGATTCAAACCCTTAAACACTGTCTGTATTAACAGTAAAATCAATTATTGAACTGTTTGTAAATGAGCTAAGGGTGAAATTCTATATTGTACTGAATAATTTTTTTAATGTCATTTGGTGTCTTTTTTTATCTATATTTTGATCTTTGACTTTTAAATACAACAATCTAATATAGAATAATAATTCCTTTCAGGTGTCTCTAGTACGGGAACCCAAAGATAAAAGAGGGTCCAAAACTGGATTTGTAATTGGCATAGTGGTAGCTGTTATTGTGGTTGTGGTCTTAGCTGTGGTTCTTGTAGTAGTACTTAAAAAGCGAAACAACGTAAGTTTCCTTATTCCATATTAGTTCCTAAATTTACTTTATTATGTACTCCTGTCTCT
>NW_022724996.1:5815-18965 GCF_011630105.1 Anneissia japonica
TCTTACAAGAGCGAAAGACGATTATAGTAATAAAGGTCTCCCTCCATTTGAAGAGTTTTGGGACCAGGGATTTTATGTTCTTAGCAGCCTTGGTATTTAATAAAGATAGCCATTTGTTAATTTACTACCACAGAAAAGTGGTCTTTAATTAGAGGTGGTCTTTCATTTCATTTCATTTATTTCGTCCAACAAATACAAAACGAACAGAAATAACAATACCAAATATCAGAGACAGGATAAACAAAAAGCAAACTAAATTGTTGTACAAAGTTTCTCCACTGATTTAAGGAAAAATACATAAAATATATATATATATAAATCTCTGTTGTCTGGAAGTAAAAACGAGCAAAAACGGCCAAGGCCTATAGAAAAATTTAATATGTAAAAAAATAAAAATAAATCGCAGTACAGCGCAGCACGCATGCGAAACAATATACTGTTACTCTCATGGAACCACTAGAAAAAATACGTGGGTGTTTTCAGAAACTCCCTGAGAATAACTGTAAATGATGGCAGCAGCAAAGCGCAGCGCAAACAGTGACAGCACAATAAGTAGCGGCGACGGCAGCAGCGCAGACAAAAGAGAAATTTAAAATTATTTGAAGTCAAGAAGTCAAGATTATTCACCATCGGAACCCATACAAAACAAATTTTATTTTTTGAAGTGATCATTTAAAGCATTAGGAAACTGAGAAAGGCCAATCAACAAACTGTCGTGAGGTGAAGGCACGGCATCCCATATCATAGGAAATAGATTAAATGTCTTACATTCGAGAGATCTTTAATTAGAGGAAGACCTGTAATAATAATAGAAGGGATAATGGCAAGCACAATAATTATGATGAATTAAGATGAAAATGACAATAATTATCATTGTTATACTTGTTATTTTTATTGTGAATATATATAATAGTATTATTATTAATATTAAAATTTAATCAAATAAATATATAATTTTAACAATATGCCCATTTTCGGTATCAGTGTCATTGTCGTTGTTGTTGTTATTGATTTTGTGATATTATCATTGGTATTACTTTGAATTTTACTATTATTATTAACATATATTATTATTATATATTTCTAATACTTTTGTGGTATTTCAGCCTCAAACGCCTCGCGATGGTACTGAACATCAAAACCCATCCTACAGCAATGTAAGGCATAATGAAACATGATTAATTATTATATTTTACAAGTGTATTCAATAGATCTAATACAAACCATTCAATTTCATGTTCTCCTAATTCTGTATATTTTTTAGGACGTGCCATTTAATTCTAATCCATATGCCGATCCACATCAACCTGAATACGCGTCCTATCTGACTCAGTCAGTTACCGAAGAGAAAGAGTCGAAAGGGGCTAATGGAAAAGGAGAATAATTCCGCAAGGTATATTTCAATAGCATAGCATTTTGTAGAAGAAATACTCTGTTGAAGATAAGAATATTTTCATCGAGCAAACAGATTTGTATTCTCTGTACATAAGTAAGCCTAAAATTGAATTCAAAAAATAAAATGTCCTTGTCAAGTAATTGACGCGTAATGCAGGCTTTATAGGCATATATTTGTTTGCAGTATATACTAAAATGGCTGGTAATAAAGGAGGAGTTTCGAAATAAGATGTCTTTACTCTGCATTAAAAATATTAGAAGCACAAGATAGAACTCTCTAAAGAAAAAGAAACTATATCATCGACATGCATGGTGGTAAATATTAATACCAACGTAGATGCTGTAAGATAGACCAAGATAGACGTTTGTTTATCCCCAGCCGTACGCGGCTCCCCATTGAATGAGGCACCGCGTACGGATGGGGGATAAACAAACTTGCCGTACGTAAATTCCGAGTAAATTCTCATCTATTTTTTTTTTTCCATCGGAAAAGTGGAGGTTGCCGTGTACGTCTAAGAATGCGTAAAAAACTATGACGAATTTCCGTTTCACTTTTGCTAAGCAAGAGTTATATTTTGTGTTTCTACTTTCTTAGTTTATATAAACAAAAATCAATTGTTTAGATCTGCATATTATTTGATATGAATAGCAACATTTAGGTAAGCCATTTAAATTGTGGAGCATTTTCCAGGTTTTTAACCATCGACAATGTATTGTGCTTTTGTTTGTTTCCCTTGTCGTATTGTAAAAAGTTATGCGTATACATTATTAATTATGTAATTTTCTAATACAACAATTTTTTTTTATTTATTATAATTGGCAACCAAGCTTTACAATTGGATTCAAATTAATTTTGGTCATTTTTAATATCGCATTTATTTTTTACTCGTAAGTATTACTATGAATATGGCTTGATTTCACAGAAAAAAATGTACTGCAAGTGGAGTTTTTACGCAATGATGATGTAAACAGTGATATGCAGTAATCAACAAAACGTCATCATCTCATCAGTACATGGACAAGAATATGGCCCTAGATGAATTGTGAAGATAAGCACAAAAACTAAGCATAAACTATGTGTTAGAAATAACTTAGCAGCAAACAATTACACATTGATCACACAATGATTAGCGCATTCAGGTATGAACTACCTTAGTAATTTTGTACTAGTAGTTCATGAACAAATTTGTAATATTTACTTTTTATGTAACAGGGTAAACTAACTAAACCAAATAATAGAAAAATATATGTAATGTTCATTTCTAGTGTACAATTAATGTAGTCTATTCACCTAATATTTTTGAGGACTTTGTAATACATTGAATGTAAGGAACTTGCAGTTTAATCACGATTTGGGAAAGGACTGTCAGCATCACTACATGGTTAATATATAGAATCGTATTTCGAAGTCATTATGACCGCTTGAAGTTAGAGTCGACAATTCATTATATAGTAAGAAAACAAATTACAATTGAGCAGTTTGCTTCAAAATCGGGTATATGAAAGCACCTCAGTGCTTAATTGTCCACACCACTACTGCCATCTCTGTTATTGTTATGATAGGATAACAAATTGTTTTAATAAACGTAATGGGAATGTGTCTTCAGTTGACAGAGCTACATTATTAGAAAAGATATAAAAAAAATGTAATGCGATAATGATGACTAGTACAGCATTGGTAAGATCAGGGAGCAGTCCGCGTAGTAATTCATCTGCCTGTGTGGATACACGACCGGCTTTATCTCTGCCGACTGAATTAACTTGCGAAGTGCACAGATGCTATGTATGATGTACAGAACAATGGCCCAGGAAAAAATGGCCACGGTAAAAATGGACCCGGATAAAAATAGCCCCAAATAACAGGTAGGTAAAAATGACCCCAATAATAAAATTGTGTTATTAAAATTGTTTTTCTTAATCATTATATGCATTTTTTTTGTAACTGAAATAATTTATTTTTAAAAGAAATCTAACATCAAATAAATTGCCATTTATATTTTACTTTTTGCAGGAATTACATATAAAAGATAAAACATTCAAAGATAAAACAAAAAGCCATGAATAACACTTTTTTTTTCATTTAAATGTTTAAAAATAGCAACAACATAATCAATAAAATTAACAAAAATCATCTGGTTTATGAGCCAGTATTAGACACTTGGATTTAGTTGGCGGGGAGTAATAACCAATTATGCAATTATTAGTTGCTTAAATAAATGTATTCCCAATTATTCAGTTTAAAAACAATATTTGATTCACAAATACTTCTTTGAAGTAACTCTAAACAGAACATTTATTGTAAAGTTCGTGAGAAAGTAAGCCTCTCCCTTTTTCCATACATGAACTTGTAATTCAAACACATAATTTATCCACATGCTTTAAATGCTGCTTATTTACAATGCTTATAACAAATTATTTCATTTGATACTTAACAACTTTGAATTTTGTGGTTATCTATGAGTTGCATATTTTGGTAGTTGAAGTACTATATGTAGGTCATTCCTCTACTTTGTTAGTGGAATAACTTTTTTAAAACTTTTAATTCTACTATCAAAAAATGTTATTCAATGGCCATTGTTATGCGATAATCTCCAATAATCTGATAATTTCTCTAAGATACTTTTAGAGAAATTTTTAAAAAAATCACATAAATTGATCATATTTTCAAAGAAAAAATAAAACTTATTTAATAAATTTACAGGGTATTTTACAGCATTTAAATTTTTTTTATTTTGAATTTTATAATTGGAGGCCAGTTTTCATTTATTGATCCAATTCTTACTATTACAGTTCTTAAATATTTAAAGATTTTTAAAAATAATCATTTCCATTATTCAATTTTTTTATTGGGGCCATTTTTACCTACTTGTCATCTGGGGCCATTTTTACCAGGACCATTTTTTCCTACATTCGTTATATATAGTGCATTGAGGGAAGAGACCAACAAGGGGCGGGTTCACTATCTAATTCATACAATAAGACAGATGACATCCTTCTGGTTATTAATCTCATTATGTGTTAAACAACATTTTTTGTGAGCATTGTAGGTGCAGAACAAGGCAACATTGCGCTACAGTGGCAGCGCCAGCGGGGGCAGGGGACTAATCCCCCTCCCCATCGGTCTGGTCAAGCCCTTCCCCATCGGCCAAAGCTCGTCGGGCAGTCGGACCAAAAAAAAAAATAGGCCTAGTTTTTCCACATCCCAGCCATTTCCGGCCATCTAGAATTCCCAATTATTTTTTTAAAAATCTCGTTTTGGGAGGAGGAGACACCCACTCCCATACCAACCCCCGGTTCCGGCCTTCGGCCCTCAGATACCGCTGCATGCTATAATTACACCCATAGTCAGACACCTTAGCCCCCCCCACCATAAATTATATCCTAGAGCCGCCACTGTTAAGCTATAGATTTACATTACATATACAGGTATGATAAGGTAATTATTATGATACTGTACTAGGATTTGCTTATAATATGATTGAATAGTTGTGATTTTAGGATTAAGACAACCTACATTTATTAATTAATGGTCATACAACATGTATGTAAATTTAATTATACTCGGAGTCAGATATACTTATAATATGAAGTTTGATTATACTCGGATTCAGATATACTTATGATTAAACAGTGATGATTTTAGAACTGAAAACACAAATATTACTAAAGTTAATTATTATTGGTCATACAATTATGTATGTAAATTGGATTATCAACTATTGTATCATGTTTTGAATATTATTAGAAAATTGTCCGTTTCCTACTCCATATTTCATTGATCATGAAGGTACAGCTATATAGACGGGATATACGATTTGGAAACTGATTATTATTACTATTATTTTTTATTTTTTATTTTTTTTTTGAGAATTCAGATAATTATTATGCCTTTGTGTTACCAAAGCCAGGTAACATTAAAATGCAATTCAAGGTTGATAGGCTGGCCGCCGAGAAACAGGATTTGTGTTGGGCTTTTTTTTTTTTTTTAAGAAATGCCGAAAGCGACCGTTTTGTTTTAAAATTCGGTGTCGGACAAAAGCAATACAAACTTATATTGGTCTTATTAATTTCTGCCAGACTTGAGTGATTTCAATCCTTATTTTGACTATTGATTTCTTGGTTATTGAATATACCGTACTTATTCTAATAAACACCCCAGGGCGTTTACTGTTGAGAAGGATTTTTGAAGGGGCGTTTATTCGAGGAAGGCGCTTATTTCTTGTATTATTTTTCTTTGTGTAAAATGAATATAAATGCCAAATAATTTCACTGTAAATGTGGAACTACAACGCATTACCGTCGGAATGTGTTACGGAATTGTGTAATCATAAAAAGATTATTGGTCCCCACCAGGTTGGAAAAATGTAATTCTGCAGGAGTTGAACATTAATAGAATGTGTTGGGAATGGTGTTGCGTCCATTAGTTTTGTTTACAGTCATTAAGGGGTCTTTATTCGAAAAAAAAAATAAATCAACGCTCCGGAACGTTTATTAGAGTAAAGACGGTATACCAGTTAACAATGAATAAAATTGATAGATTTATTATCTTGAAAATACTTAATAATTCCTATTAGCAACTATTAGAAACATATATGTATATTTTACTTTTTATATTAAATCTAAACCAATATATATATATATATATATATATATATATATGTATGTATGTATACATATAATATACATTATTGCCCAGTAAAAATAGGTTAAAAAATACAAGAAAGATAAATATTATTCTATTGTATGCATTATGTGTACCTCCCCACTTCGATTCGAGCACTGTGTACACGATAATGTTTATACAGGGCACGAATCTTATCGGGGATTCCCCTGGTTCTAACATATTATTTTATATTATAGAACGATATGTTGAGCACCAGGAAAATCCCCGTCAGGTTATCGATTTTTAAATTCTGAAATGTATATTGGTTTATGGCCTGCGAGAAAGGAATAACACGATGTCTAACGTTATATTACAATACACAACGAATATACTGGATTTTTTGTTCCATATTTTTACGGTATTTAACAAATAAATGGTGTTTTGGTTGAAGTGCTTTTTTGTATTTTCTTGAAAGCGTCATCATTCTATCATTGTCGTCTTTATCATCGTCAAGTGCATTATTGTCATCGTCATCATGTTATCATCAAAATCATTGTGATAGGCATCATCATCGTCATAATTTATCATCAGCAAAACCATCATCGATATCAACAGCTTCATCATCACCGTATCATCACCATCATTGCCATAATTATCATCATCAGCAGCAGCAGCAGCAGCAACAACAACATCATTATCTATTGTTTGAAGGTTTGCATGGCGAAGTAATAATATTATATTAATGCTTGCGGCACACCACGTAGATAGTTCTTTTCAGAACTGTATACGTGGTGTACCGCAATCATTAATATATAACATTATAATCACTTCTATCATCATCATCATATCATCATCTTCGTCATCATCATCATTACCGTCATAATAATAATAATAATAATAATAATAATAATACAGTAATAATAACCATGATAATAATAAATAATAGAAATTATTGATGTATGATAATAATAATAAGCGTAATCAGGCATCTAAATCATTATCATTATCAAAAACAACGCCATTATTTATCATCATTAGTTCTCAAATGTGGCATCGAAGACATCCAACCCCCCGACGGGGTGGAGGTGGGGGGGGGGGTTGAATGGCTTTGACGAGAGCCGACTCCCCGACGAGAACGTAAGTTGTCGTGGTGACCACAGAAGTGATCTATGGGCGTAGCTATGACAATTTAATGTTTCTTGGGGTTAATCGATTTTAGTCTAGTACTTCTATAAAAATACCCCAGACAAATTGTGTTTTTCTAGAGAGCTGCCTAACCCCCGCCAGGGGTTCTGACCACCCGGCCCCCAATGGCGCCACCCCTAATGGTTCAGACCGCTACAGATCAATGACCTCATAACTATCAATACAAAAACTGTAAAAACCAACGTTTATTAATATAGGTCCATGGTTTGTCCACTAACATTAAACACGCCATAAGAAACTTATAGTCGCCATTAAACGTCTGATCGTAAGCTTCAGGCATATTGTTAACTTGTTTATGTGTAGCTCACTGGATGACGTTTCCCTGCTATGTATATAATGACAGAGAATAATAATTGGAAGATAATAGACTTTGATATGCTTCAGTTGTATAGTCATCAATCCGTCGTTTATATCCACAATGGGTAGCAAAAGACCGAAATTAACACCAGCACTTATTTTGGTAGTGGCATTGAGCACGGTAGTTGTTTTCATGTTTTTCAGTAAAAACCTGTAAGTAAAATAAATCAAAATAATTTCTTAATACCCTGGGGGTTTAACTTATAGTTTCTTACGTCATATTTTACATAGGACTATTCAACATACTTAAATGTTTCTCTTTTCTCTAAACAAAAACATTGCTTGTATAATAATACCGTAATCTGTTTACTTACAATGTTAAATTAAGTAGGCATAGAATTTGGTAAAAATAGAAAATTAGCATGCAAGTCAATTGTATGTAGGCTTATGATTAATCACTTCGAAGATATAAATCGATCTCGAAGTATACACGTCGAAGTTGCCTTTTCATAAATTGTATATATAAATCAGTGTCTAAGTATAGGCCCTACTGTTATAGTGTTGAAAATAATTAAAAGGCCTAGAATAGATATTTATAATGGATTATTTGTCTATTATTCTCAAATGTTTCCACTAATTTTCTATGCATTTTTTAAGAGACAGTGTGCAAAAGCCAAGAACGAACGTCAGTAGTTAGCTGTAGGCTTTCTATCTTAGAATATTGTATTTTATTTATTTTTTTATTTATTTCTTCTTTACCCTGTGTACCTGATCAGTGTAAAAATATTATTATCATCCAGGGCCAGTATCAGACTGATAAAGCTTGGTCATCCTGTAAATATTCATATAACTTTCGCATAACACCTGGATTCAGGAAGCGCTAAAAACGCACGTTTATAACAATATAATGTGTTTTAAAAAAAACAGCTATCATATACTATAGCAAACAGTTTCATGTTAAAAGCAGTGTAAAACTCTTAATGGTTTGTGTTGGATTTATTAGGTGTAAAGGATCCCACGGCGAAAGTCTTATTAGGCCTATATAAAGAAGACGTATTTCCAGTGGGGTCCTCGTGGTGATTGGGTAGTACACCGAGTGACAATCCCCTACTCTTTTCCCAAGAGTGCACTGCGTTCTTTAGCGTTCACATGGGCCACAACGCACACGGGACCAACGGCTTAAACGTCTCATCCGAAAGACAATGCTATCGTAACTTGCATTTCAGCCCTCTAGCTGAAATAATAAGGAGAGCAGCGATGGGAATTGAACAGGGACCAAGAGGTCTCCATGGTTCAGCCTACATACAGTGACTACCACCAGTTTAGCTGACTGAGCTAAGCTACCCTAATATGATTGATACAAAATGTATCGCTGAGTTTTAGAACTAAATCAACATAAAGTGTATAGTTTTCCACATACAACAGAGTCTTGCTCTAGCTCAGCAGAGTACGAACTCATGTATAGACTCTATAAGAAGAAGAATAGAAGATAGACACCAGTATTATAAGTGGACTCCACTAAAGTCCATCGTTCTCGTTTCTGAAGTTTACAAGTTTATTGTTGGAAGTGTTTTTGTACTTAATTGTAACATTTTCTGTTGATGTCCGGCCTAGTATCGAAATTCAATATTACCATAGACAAAAGCTTTTATTCAATTTATCTCCGGGTTCGTACAATTGACATTGTAAATTTCAAAGAAACAGCTCAAAATATCAAAGTACTGAAATCGCTACTGTGTCATTTATCAATTCCTGCTGCTATATTTGGTGTGTTTATAATAAAACCTTTCCCTTTTTAAAATTTTTAATAAAATTTGAATACGGTATCTATTGTAATACACGCCCCTTAATTTCATTCATTTTATTGTAGTATGGTCCAAATTGTGGTTTTAAAGCACAATATTAGAAATTGGCAATAAAAATAACGTTATTTGGATAGACAAATTACATTTCTTTCTTGTTGATCCGACAGGGGGTCCAAGCTAGTCTGATGGGGAAAGTTGCTCAGCCCGACCCCCTCCCCCACGCCTAAGCCACCACCTTTCCATACTATCAATTAATCTGTTCAGTTTTTGTTTTTTGTTTTGTTTTACGCACTACCCTTTATTTGCTTATTACGCAATGCCATAAGATTAAAGACGTCCTAATAAAAACAAAATAGGCCTAGATAGAATTATATTAGCTTATGCTCCTGTCCACACTAACAAAATTTAAGTGACAACCGTTTGTGATAAGCCCATATTTTGGTAGTATGACATCATCATGCCTATATATGGGTACATCACATAAATTTGTCACATACAATTTGGTAGTGTGCACAGACCTTAACTCTACAACTCAGTTGGTATTCAACTGATCGTTCGCTAAGCCTCGTCCCTTACATATTGTTGCTAAGTTGGCCTCAAAACAATAGCGTAAATGTAAGTAAATAATAATAATTGTTATTAAGATAATAATTTTAAAATAATATTAATAATAAATGTTATTATTAATATCAATAATAATTATTAATAATATTATTATAACAAATTATAAAAATCCCGATACACCATGGTCTTTTAGGTAAAACCACTGGTTTATACTTCTGTATTGTGAATTGAACTAGGACATATAATTTTTTATTTGATAACTAATTTGTCTAAAATGTGATAATAATAATAATAATAATAATAATAATAATAATAATAATAATAATAATAATAATAATAATAATAATAATAATATTTTTGGCTTATATAGGGCATTATGTTAAAGCCTCAATGGGCTTAACAATAAAAATAAAAATGCTAGGATAAATTTTAAAACAGTACACGTTAAAAAGATGAGTTATTAAAGGTGCCTTAAAATCAACAATGGTAGTTGCTTGTTGTTAAATATTAGCCATTTTTTTTTACTTATAAGCTCAAGGTAAACACTCGAGTCTGTGAACATTAGAAAGGTTTTAGGTATAACGTTTAGCGGATAACTACAGGCGTATGACGTCATAAATTATGACGTATCCGTCACACTAACCGTATGCGTTCGCATTCATCATCATAATTCCTGATGATGACATAATTAATGTCGAAATATTGAATCCCAACACGATGGCGTGTATTTCAATACTTGGAGTATGTATTATACTTTCTTATCTGAGATTAATCAGTGGACCTTTCGGTTTTTGTATAGCTTGGTTGCTATCTGAGTTTTCATTGTCGTTGTGTATTGTTGTTGTCCCCTATGTGAGATATATTTAGATACATATCAAAAAGAATGAAAGCTGCAGCAGTAATCATGGTAGGCCTATTATAATCATTATGAATAGCCTGTATTCAGAAGCTTTTAATACAACCCTAAATGTGTATCCGGGTTCATATGAAATAATACCTGTCTGTGCGTCAGTGTCAGCTCAGTATTTTCTCTGGTTTATTTCAACAAGCATCAGTACACCGAGTAGAATTATCAAATAATAGTGTATTTATACACCGTGTACGAATATGCTATTTGATATTTATAAACTGCGTGTTAATCCATAACCTTTGACATCTGTTCAAAATGCCTTCATTTGCTCTGTCCAGACTATCAAATTTTCTTTGAAAATAATGATGTATGCCCATATATAGTCATGATGTGTCTATATATGTTCATATTGTGATGTCATCATAACCATGTTTAGATATTTTACATGTTTTTGTCAAATAAAATGTTATAGTCTGGAGAGGGTTCTACGGTGTAGGCCTAATAGCGCACCGCCTTTCGCTAAAGACGATTTAAATGTTCACGTTTAAGCACGCAGTTAAACGTGAACGGAAAATTAAATGAGCAGTGGATTATCCCATAATATTCTATATATTTGGATATTCGAGAGGAATCCTTGGTGTAGTACTTCACATCAAACACATTCACTTAGCAACAGGGGTGGGGCTTAGTTGAAAGATCCAAAATCAAAATCAAAATCAAATCAAATCAAATTTATTTTCACATCAACATGGATTACATACACAATTCAATCAAGTAAATGGAACAAACAAAACAAAGCAAGCAAGGGTTGCTGAGCGGACATAAGCCCATATAAAGAACTCCCCTATACAGATTAATAAAATTTATAAAATGTAAGCATTAATACTACACGAAACAATTAAACTATATTGAAACTTAAAGATTTAAATGTTGAATTAATTGAAAATATTAAAATATTTAAAATGAATCGCCGCCAAAATTCACTTTATATGTGAATACTTATACTTAGGCTTAATTAACAGAAATTATAAAATAAATAAATAAAGATAAATGAATAAAAAATAAAACTAAATAAATAAATAAAATAAAAATTTAGATAAAATATAAATTAATTATTTAAAAAATCACTTTATATACTGGATGTGAATGTCAGCTTACTTAGGCCTAATAACATTAACGATAATAAATTAAATCAAAAGTAGCTATAGTCTATATTAGTTCAATTGCAGTAACGTACAGCATAGAAACACTAACTCTTCATTATAGAGTAGACCTACGCAAAATATATAGCATACACAATAGTTCATAATTAGGTATTATGAATATTTGAGGTGAACGAATATTATATAATTTGAGGGATTAATCATGATATAATCTTACACAGTGATAAAAAAAAAAAAATATATATATATATATATATATATATATTATAATAATAATGTCAACAGCATATATATATAGGCTATTGAGGTACAATCAGTCATCAGATAAAATTCACATTATTTTCCATACGTTTATTTATATTTAATTCATTTTTTATTTTACTCATTTTGGCAATGCAAATTACAGCAATCGTACAAACATAATTATAGCAATAATTGTAAGCCAAGGGGCAGCAAAAGTGAAACACTGTCATCTTATATGCTGCTGCCATTAATAAATCCTATAAAATCCTTTAAAAACATATACACAAATATATATATATATATATATATATATATAATCATATATATGTATACATATATATATATATATATATATATATTAAGATACTTGTTTTTATTATTTCCTTTACTAATTTCGTAAAATATTATTAAATTAAAGATTTGACTGCCCTCTGGCGTGTCTTATCTGGCCACACCTTCACTTGGGTGTTCGTGTCCCTGTCTGCCTTGCGATCAGTGACAGTGCGATGAGCTTCCGTACATCATGATCAGACTGGGGTCAGCTAACATTGTATATTTTTCCAGTTTATCCATAGATAGATAGATAAAATAGACCTATTTATATTGAGAAATTTTGATGTTGTCGGCCATAAGCCAGAACTGACTGGTCTCAGTCGGTAGTACAATGTGTATAACCACAGTGAGAATTGTTATCATACAGTAACGCAATAAGTTCATTACACACACGGTTTCTTATATTTCATTTGGCTGTGGTGATTTTTATATGTATATACATATACATTTTATACCTCCATTCATATACATATACTATTCAACAGATACGAACAATATCTACAATAGCAATACACCTCACAAAGGAATAATATACCCTGTTTATATCGCACTTGATAAGCAATTGGTGCAGTGAGGCGTCATGGCGACGAAGAAAATAATGTCTGGTAGAAATAATAATAATAATAATAATAATAATAATAATAATAATAATAATAATAATAATGATAATAATAATAATAATAATAATAAT
>NW_022724996.1:19054-26013 GCF_011630105.1 Anneissia japonica
ATAATAATAATAATAATATTAATAATAATAATAATAATAATAATAATAATAATAATAATAATAATAATAATAATAAATAATAATAAATAAAAAAAGGCTATGAATATTAGCCGATAAAACGCCTTCGTTTTCGCAGTACGGTACTGTATTCCGTGATAGTAATGTTTCGACGATCACTCCTGTCCAATGCAAGTTAATGAGAAATCCAGTCAAGGTCGCATCAAATTTTATCGTGTCTGCACGGAGAGTTGCGGATAGTTATAGCGCTTAATCACTGATCAGATATAAAAAGTTGAAGATTAATATTAGGCTATTTCTATTGATCCCATGATGGTGACGTTTCAAAAAAACGAAGACGACAAAACAGAAATTACATTAGGCGAGGGCCTGCCTGGGCTGTTTTGAATTGGGTAGGCAGTAGGCCATCCTTAGTAACTATCGCCAAATCAAATAAAAGGCAAAATATGTTTAACATCCAATTTTTTCATCTTCACTTGGTAGAGCATTCCGAAAAAGCGAAATAAAACTCTCTGAGTTTTTTTTTCTCACCTACCCTAAGCCTACTTTTGCTTTTATAAAGCCCAAGATTCGCAAAATATTAGTATATATACATAAACTTCATTTAAGTCCTTCATTTTAAAGCTTTTTCAATGAATTATATACTGTACAGTATTTTGTACTGTATAGGCCTAACGAAGTGTCTGGATTTTCGAGAACAGAAACTCGTTCGCTTTGGGGCGGAGGCAGAGGGTTCGATGATCAGTTGAGAGAACGCTAACTTGCAAAATAAGGTGCTTTTTAATTGACCGTGATTTGGTGAGGGGGGGGGGGGGGCAAGTAATATTTCGAGGACCATACTATTAGAAGGCCTACTCTGTGCATTGTATGTTAGGCCAAGAGTTTCAAGTTTGTGCGCAATTTCACCCATTCGATATTAACAAGTCAGTACTTCACACACGTTAGGCCTATGGCCTAAAATATTATATAAAAGGGCATAATCGATCTTTACACAGTGTCTAATTGATCTGTCAATTTTATACCAGTATTGTATGGAAGTATTTAACAATAAGAAAAATAGGGAAAACAGTTTAAATTTGAAATTTACGTAAGCGAGTGTGTACGAAACCGGGTCTATAGCAACTATAATTTGATACTACGTCTAGAAGTGTAGAGATACGGACCCAATTTTTAAAAACTGTTGAATTCTAAATGATTACAAGATGACCAAGCATATGAATCAGTCTAAAATTATATTAAGAAATATTATACAGCTAACCGTTAAAGTTTGTTCTGCATGTCTATTACATGGCGAGTCGAATAGCCGAGCGGTTAGCAGGGGTGCCGCAAGCTATAGCCATAATATCGGCGCTGGTTCGAACGGCACGCTCGCCTATGGTTCTGGTGGTAGAACAAGTCTTCTCGGATAAGGACTATAAACCGTAGGCCCAGTGTATACAATGGCTCGTGTGCACTATAAAGAACCCAGTACATCCTTCGAGACGAGTAGGGGGATACCCCGGTGTAATGGAACAGACAGCCCCTGTGGTGGACGACGAGAGTTGCTGGTACCGGGTTACCGGGTAGCACAGACATGAAGGGACCCTTAGGGGCGAAGAAAGTCATTGATTGAGTTCATAGTCCACACATTACCAGCGCATTGAGACTTCGGTATAATGCGCTATACCAAATCCCACTACATTACATTACATTACACACCGTCACTCACAAATGTATGTAAAATTGGTCGTTAAATTTGATAAAAAGTTGACCATTAAAATTTATTGTAAATAATTATTTGAATTCGTACACCGATTTTGTTTGAATTTGTTTGTTTTCAATATTATAGCTGTTTCATTAAGATGACAATGTTTTGAAATCGTACTGTATAACACTCTCAAATTTGTTTTATGGGCAAACAACAGAAGGCTCTGAATTTTTACAAGTTGACCAAGCATGTTGCTGTATCATTATTGTTCAGTTATGATCACATATTCAAACAGAGAGCAGCAGGCCGATAGTTTGTTTTTTCCACAGCTATTTAGATGTCGTTGTTGGTAACTTTTTTTAAATTGTGAGTGTAAAGATTCTTTAGTGTATTTGTACACTGTAATTGTGTATTTAATCGCCCTTATTTTTCAGCGATCGTCATTTTACAAAAAAAGGGGGCTATACAGGGATTTGAAGCTGTTTAAATAAGCTCCAATGGGGAAAAACCAAACTACACATTCCCAATTTGGCGAAAAACATTTTCATTTATATTATAATATCTAATGCTTAAATAAAAACACCCCATGAATCAGTCTATCTAGATTGTTTCTAGTTTTGAAGTACACAATTGATGTAAAAATAGAGATGGGAAAAACCAAAAGTACCCACTCCCAATTTGACAAAGGAACATTTTCATTCAAATTGTAATCAATTGCTTGAATAAAGAACACCCCACGAATCTGGTTTTTTTTTAATGCAGTTTGTTACTGGTGTCTAAGGAGGCCTACACAATTGGCGAACAATTGTGTTTAAGAACCTTTACATTTTAGGTTATTCCCTAACACTTCATATAGCCTATATTTTATACTACATAATCTTGATCTGAACATTATTCCCATTGTCATCATCGTTATCATTATCATCATTTTACATATTTTATATTGAATTTTATTTTATGTTAAGAGATTCCCACTTTTGTGTTGGGCCCTGGCCGATTGTTTCCTCTTGGACATTTGTCTGTTGAATTTGTAATATATAGGCCTATATTCAGTGTTCTGTATTGAGTATATTTAATTGTTATTTGTCAAAAACATTTTTTTTCATAGAAATACAATTGCAATGGTCCGCTCATAAATAAATAACAGAAATGATAACTAGGAAAAATGTAACAAAATCAGGTAATAAACTATCCCCCGCCATACCGATATTTCTAAATCAAGGTGTCGGGGCTTGAAATGTTGTTTTAAATAGCCAAGTCATGTAAATATAGCATGACAAAAACCAAAACTATCGATACTTAATTTGACAAAGCAATATTTTCATTCATATTATAGCATAATCCAGAGCTTAAATTTAAAACACCCCACAAATCTGTATTTATCTAGTTTGTTCTTGGTTTTTAAGAACTGTACACATCGTGAACAATTGTATATCAGAGCCATGACAATTGGGGTATTCCTGCATTTCTTTTTGTACTATGCAATTATAACATGGTATGATCATTACTGTCATCATTATCATTATCATCATCATCTTCTTCATCATTATCTGCATCACTATCGTCGTCTTCTTTTGGAGTAATGAAAAAGGGTCTTGTGTACCACTTAAGAAGGTTATAGCTATAAATATGACAAATGGTCTTCATCATAATGAACCTCTAGCTGTTGTTTAATCTGAATTAAATAGGTGTCCGGATCAAATCTTCAGGTTGGTAGTTTGGTGTTAACTGCAGATCTATAATGATACATGACAACCCGGATTTTTCTACAATACGTCTTGCATTTAAAGGATTTAAGCTAACGTGACTCACTGTCCCAGTTAATCTTTCGTTTTCATATAGGGCCTAATATTATTCCAAATCAATAATACTATGAATGCTCGCGTCATGCTTGTGTGATTTTAGATTAGGCTACAAAAACTGCTGGATACCTTGGCTGACTGGTCTGTGTGTTTGTTGACTGGTCTATGTGCTTTAGCAAAGCTTCAATAAGTATTAACATTTGCTTGAGAAAGTACTCTTTCCCCATCGGGGTTTGAAGCCAGAAACTTTTGATTAGAGTACGGATACTCTGCCAACTAGTGGAGGTTTCTCTCCCTACCTAACTATTATGTAATTTAATAAGTATGTATAAAATAAGTATACAATACGCCAACGTATTTTGTTAGGTTAATGTAAACATCTAAAGGTTGACATAACAACGAAAAAGAAACAAAAACCCTAATAGAATACAAACGGTAGCCAACTACTCAATTTTGAAAAGATTTCCTTCCACTCGTCAATCACAGTGTGACTAATACATAATAACCGTCACTGTGTTGTTTTGATGATTCACCAACATGCAGTTCCATATTTTACATCGTATTTTAAAAACGAAAGTCATGCTTCCAGCACAAAATCAAGAGAGAACTTTTAAACTTAAAATAAGACTTCAAGTGATTTTCAGACGTTTTACTAAGAAAAGTCTTACATTGCTGCCTGCGAAAACTAAAGATAAAAGTATCATTATCATTCCATGGTTTGTTTTTGTCTTACTACTTTCAGTTTTATGCTAATAATTAATTTATATATACACAACGTAAGGAATTGAAAGTGGATTGAAGGGAGTTGGATTAAACGACAGCCGGAAAAAAAAAGATGAAGAAAATATAAAAATTATATTAAAATTTAGATCTGAGAGTGGAATTTCTGGCTATTAAAGGATGCCATAAACATAATTGCAACCTTATGAGAATGAGGTAAAGCTCTCTTCCCCGGGCCCTCTCTTTTTCGAATTCCCGGATTGCAAAATTATACAATATTTAATGTACGAATCAGGGGGTAAACAATACTACTTTGAAATGAATTTAATGTATGTCAAACGTCTATAAAGTAGGTTTTTTTTAATTTTAAGTGAGTATTATAGATATATAATAAAAAAAAAAAGCTGTTGTAAACTGTAATCAGCCACAGTAGAAATTTATTTGATAAAGCATGTTTCGGGCATCATCGGATAAAAAAGAGATGTGACATTGAAAAAGATGAATTTATAGTTATAAAAATATAAATACATTTTATCTGTATTTTGATTTGTTGATTATGCTATAAGTTGTACTTTGCAAAGTCTTGAATGTCATCGTAGTTGACACCAAGAAAGTATTATAAGCCTATGTTGCAAATAAATAAATTTAAATGTATTCATAACAGATTGTAGGCCTGTCTTGTTGGATTTGTGTTGGAATAGATGATGGCTCTGCACACTTTAGTTCCTGTTATATCCCTCGGTTTACTTCTCATATGGAAACCCGTCCATTCTTTGGATCGAAATGGGTTTGTCTGTTTTACAATATTGTTTTACTTTATATAGACCCTCATTAATAGAATGAATAGTGGCTTTTTACTGCTACTTAAAAATGTTTAATGTACATGTACGGTATCTTATTTAAAAAAAAAAAAAAAAAAAACACCAATAGTATAATGTAGTTTATGTTTCAATTTTTTTTAATTACAAAGTGAAAAATAAAGTTATAATGAATGCATAACACCCTGTCTTGACTATCAAATTTATATTGACAAAAAATTGTAGTATCCCATTATAGCCATGATGTATCTATATATGGTCATGATGTGATGTCATAATGACCATATTTAGGCATGTCACATGTTTTTTTGTCAAATACAATTTGATAGTCTGAACAGGGCTTAAGATTAATTTGGTTTTTATTGTGTACAGAGAAAACGTTTGCTCAACAATAAAAAGTGCATCTGAAAGATACTTGGCTCAGACTTCTTACCAGTCAAGTTACACGTCTTCTTGTGGCTTCCTTTGGTTAAATAGATGTCGCCGCTACAGGTAACAATATATAGGTTTTTTAATCATTTGTCTGTAATTTTGTAAAAGTGTTATATCACGTCTTTACTCTCATTCACTGCTCGAAACGATTTGACCGACCAGTCAGCATTGCAGCTGTCAATGCCCTTTACTTCCTCATAAAATTTGATTTAAATCTATAGTTTTGATGTTTTGTTTGTCAATAGGCCTATCCATGTGATTATTGGCTTAGAAGTTTTATTGTAAATCCAAGTGTATTAGAGCAGTTCTTGTGTGCCGGTAATTCTTCTGGGAATTGTTTTTTTTTTTTTTTTTTTTAATTTATTTATTTTTTTTTTTAAGATCACTTTTATTTCATATATATCAAAAATATATACAATATAAAAATATAAAATGTGTATAGGCCTAAATTGTGATTTCAGAAAAAAAGGGGAAACATATAAATACTCCCTTGACAAGTGGCAAAGTATATTCAAAAGAATAACACGCGCAAGGGAGGGGCACAGCCCAAAACAATTTTTCCCTTAGTATTACAATATTAAGCCAAAAAAAAAAAAAAGAAAAAAAATAGAAATCTGAAAATGTAAATCTTAAGTAAGGGAGGATCGGGCCAAACCATTGCAAGTTTGGCGATTGTTTGTTTAAAAAATATTTAAATGAATAGTGGCACTGGCAATGGTGCGATGGATAGGTTTGAGTATCAACTAGTGTGTTATAGTGAGATTTCCATAAGCTGAATAAAAGTTGATGCACGATGAATTCAACGAAGAGGGCGGTGTTATAAGCCTCTTGTAGCACTTGGAAAGATATACAGTACAGTACCTTTAGTACCTGAGTGAATTGTCTCGAAACCGTCGTCGAACAGTGAGTGAGTGAGCAGACAAGGCACACAGAGCAATAAAAGTAGGCATTCACGAAAGCAAAAATGTCACAAAGATTAATATGGAGTCTTGGGAACAGCAAAAAACAAGACAGAAACAAGCGGCAATTTTCACTTAAAGGCAATGGCAGGTGAGGAAAAATAGAAAAATTACCACTGGATTTGTAACCATTCCTTCACTGACGACGCCCCAGTAGGGAGTATGCGCAGCTTGTGTTGCTTGTGATGATTTTCCATTCTTCAGTTAGTTTACACATGGTTTACCAAATGTGTCATTCTTGATTGATGTTGATGTATAATATGTTGATTTGATTTAATTTATTGCTATACCATACATGAAACATACAAAAAAATGAATATAAAAATGAGTATAATCATGTAGTATCAAGGACCCTCTAAAAAACAAGAAGGGTATTTACGTCCCGAGGGTCCCGTTAACACTTAAACAATAAACGGAAGACATATTTTGGAAATATATACATATACATATCGAATAGAACAACAAAGTTTAAAAGATTGTAAATGAAGAGGCTAAAATTTATATAACCTTTGCCAGTAATTAT
>NW_022724996.1:26137-31261 GCF_011630105.1 Anneissia japonica
ATGAATTTAATGTATGTCAAACGTCTATAAAGTAGGTTTTTTTTAATTTTAAGTGAGTATTATAGATATATAATAAAAAAAAAAAGCTGTTGTAAACTGTAATCAGCCACAGTAGAAATTTATTTGATAAAGCATGTTTCGGGCATCATCGGATAAAGAAGAGATGTGACATTGAAAAAGATGAATTTATAGTTATAAAAATATAAATACATTTTATCTGTATTTTGATTTGTTGATTATGCTATAAGTTGTACTTTGCAAAGTCTTGAATGTCATCGTAGTTGACACCAAGAAAGTATTATAAGCCTATGTTGCAAATAAATAAATTTAAATGTATTCATAACAGATTGTAGGCCTGCCTTGTTGGATTTGTGTTGGAATAGATGATGGCTCTGCACACTTTAGTTCCTGTTATATCCCTCGGTTTACTTCTCATATGGAAACCCGTCCATTCTTTGGATCGAAATGGGTTTGTCTGTTTTACAATATTGTTTAACTTTATATAGACCCTCATTAATAGACTGAATAGTGGCTTTTACTGCTACTTAACAATGTTTAATGTACATGTATCTTATTTAAAAAAAAAAAACACCAATAGTATAATGTAGTTTATGTTTCAATTTTTTTTTAATTACAAAGTGAAAAATAAAGTTATAATGAATGCATAACACCCTGTCTTGACTATCAAATTTATATTGACAAAAAACTGTAGTATCCCATTATAGCCATGATGTATCTATATATGGTCATGATGTGATGTCATAATGACCATATTTAGGCATGTCACATGTTTTTTTGTCAAATAAAATTTGATAGTCTGAACAGGGCTTAAGATTAATTTGGTTTTTATTTTGTACAGAGAAAACGTTTGCTCAACAATAAAAAGTGCATCTGAAAGATACTTGGCTCAGACTTCTTACCAGTCAAGTTACACGTCTTCTTGTGGCTTCCTTTGGCTAAATAGATGTCGCCGCTACAGGTAACAATATATAGGTTTTTTAATCATTTGTCTGTAATTTTGTAAAAGTGTTATTAAGGCTATTATAATTTTTTTTTTAAACTACATTTAGTAGTAAACAATACATTGTACAATTATGATTTGCCTGTAAAATGTATACGCTTTATGCGAGTGTGAGTAAAGTAGGTCTACATTCACACATAATGTCGAAATTTTGGATCGGATACCGAACGGATCAGAAAATCAACTAAGGCCACATTTACGACAACGACATAATCATCGCGGAATTTGTATTTTTCAACACTGCACGCATCTATATCGTGTCGTTGTCGTGCCATAATCGTGTCTAGTGTAAATGGGGCTTAAGTGTGTAAAGCTCTATCTGTACATAGTATATTATTTTAATGTACTAAAATGTGATATATGCCCTTAGGATGCAATATTATGACATCATCATGCCCATTATATGGGCACTTCACACACACAAATGTCAGTTGATAGTCTGAACCAGGGGAAGAGCTAAATTAACTGTTCCTGGTGTGAATTGAGTTTTAGAATAGGGACACCGGCGTTCAGAGCATAGAAAACGCGGTTCGTATCCAATGTAAATGCAGTTTTAAGCCTTCTATTTTATAAAATCACGTCCTTACTCTCATTTACTGCTCGAAACGATTTGACCGACCAGTCAGAGTTGCAGCTGTCAATGCCCTTTACTTCCTCATAAAATTTGATTTAAATCTATAGTTTTGATGTTTTGTTTGTCAATAGGCCTATCCATGTGATTATTGGCTTAGAAGTTTTATCCAAGTGTATTAGAGCAATTCTTGTGTGCCGGTGATTCTTCTGGGATTTTTTTTTTTTCCCAAGATCACTTTTATTTCAAATAGGCCTATATCAAAAATATAATATAAAAATATAAAATGTGTATAGGCCTAAATTGTGATTTCAGAAAAAAAAAGGGAAACATATAAATACTCCCTTGACAAGTGGCAAAGTATATTCAAAAGAATAACACGCGCAAGGGAGGGGCAAAGCCCAAACGACGGCAAGAGAACGGACAAGAAGACAAATAACACGAGAAACAGACAAAGACGTCACCAAAAAATTGCACATTTAGCCTCTACAAATTTCCCCTTAGTATTACAATATTAAGCCAAAAAAAAAAAAAGAAGAAATCTGAAAATTTAAATCTTAATTAAGGGAGGATCGGGCCAAGTGGATTTATCTATGTGGTGGAAAATGCTGAAAGAAGAAACCATTGCAAGTTTGGCGATTGTTTGTTTAAAAAATATTTAAATGAATAGTGGCACTGGCAATGGTGCGATGGATAGGTTTGAGTATCAACTAGTGTGTTATAGTGAGATTTCCATAAGCTGAATAAAAGTTGATGCACGATGAATTCAACGAAGAGGGCGGTGTTATAAGCCTCTTGTAGCACTTGGAAAGATATACAGTACAGTACCTTTAGTACCTGAGTGAATTGTCTCGAAACCGTCGTCGAACAGTGAGTGAGTGAGCAGACAAGGCACACAGAGCAATAAAAGTAGGCATTCACGAAAGCAAAAATGTCACAAAGATTAATATGGAGTCTTGGGAACAGCAAAAAACAAGACAGAAACAAGCGGCAATTTTCACTTAAAGGCAATGGCAGGTGAGGAAAAATAGAAAAATTACCACTGGATTTGTAACCATTCCTTCACTGACGACGCCCCAGTAGGGAGTATGCGCAGCTTGTGTTGCTTGTGATGATTTTCCATTCTTCAGTTAGTTTACACATGGTTTACCAAATGTGTCATTCTTGATTGATGTTGATGTATAATATGTTGATTTGATTTAATTTATTGCTATACCATACATGAAACATACAAAAAAATGAATATAAAAATGAGTATAATCATGTAGTATCAAGGACCCTCTAAAAAACAAGAAGGGTATTTACGTCCCGAGGGTCCCGTTAACACTTAAACAATAAACGGAAGACATATTTTGGAAATATATACATATACATATCGAATAGAACAACAAAGTTTAAAAGATTGTAAATGAAGAGGCTAAAATTTATATAACCTTTGCCAGTAATTATATAGAAAAAAATTGTATGGCGATGTAATTAAAAAAAAGCCTCTATTGTATCATACTGTAGCAACACCTATTTATATTCTTTAATGCAGAACGAAATATCGCAATGTTGTTAGATATCGAACAGTTTACAGTACAGATTATGTTTGTTGCGACGGTTATGCAGCGCCCCGTGGCAGCAATGAATGTAGTGAACGTAAGTCAGATATATTGTATTTAGAAATGTTCACAAAAAGCCATAAAATTGTTTGTGTAGGTAAAATCTTCACACATGCATAACAAACTATCGAAACAGCTTAATTTATTTATCTCTGTACAGCTATATGTGCGCCCGCATGTATAAACGGAAGATGTGAAGGCCCCAATCTGTGCGTATGTGACGAGCAGTTCCATGGACCAACATGCGAATATAGTAATTATTTTATGCTATTTCATTATTGTAATTTATCCTTACTAATATCACCATTAACATATTATGTAAGTATTATTATGTAATTATTATTTTAAAGATGCTTTAATTGTTCACGTCTCATTGACACTAAAATAAGCCATTGTTGCCATTTGTTTATGATTTGATTACTTTAACATTTATTTTATTTGCAAGTTAAACTTTAGTGGTTTAAATTTTTGCAACAGACATAAGCACTATTTAAGCTATATTTCGGAATTGAATTCACAAAATAATCATATAGGCCTACTTAATTGTCTTGTTCAAGGCACGAATAATTATAGCAGGAAGTCGTCATTATTCAGGTCACAAATGGTCAGAATGAGACAGATTTTAGATAACTGATAAAAATATCACATGTTTTATCCCAAGATTGCGATTTAGAGATTGATAACTGTGAAACCGTAGATTGTACGAACGTTATGGATTCCGTGTGCATAAAATGTCTTTACGACATCAGTGACGAAATAAAGGCATATGATTTAGTAGACGGCGTGTGCAAACGTAAGTTTAAATGAATTTGAATGTATTAATTCTATTTAATTTGCATTTATGTCTTTTGAGGTTTAGCAACAGGTCTTTAACGAATAAATTTAGTATTACATCAATCTTGATTTAAAAACATACCCTATTTGTCCTTAACGACTAGTGTTGCTGTAAATGTATATGCATTTATAAGGTGCCATTGCATACATTATGTTTCGATATTTGTCTACTAGGCCTACTATACTTTTTAAACAAATGCATTAAAACGTTATCTTACAAATAGGCCATTATATAATTAAAAACGTGTTTATTGCATACATAGCCGCCTTGATCAGAGCACACACTTAAAGCTAGAGGCTTACTACATTAAAAATCATAATAACGTATTAACATATGTATTTCTACTTATTTTTCTAACCAGAATAATATAAGTATAATAAGAATAATATAAACTCTACATGTACAATTTGTTGACATAACCTTAACTTTTACGATTCATAGAACGTTGTTCGTGGCGGAGTGATAGTAAGTCTTGCTATCCTGGTACATGTACCTCTCCCCAAGGAGTTCCCAGTTGTGCATGTGCCAATGGTTTTCAATCGGATCCTAACTGCATGAGAAGTAAGTCAATATTCCAAATGAAAAAAAAAGTATTGTCATTCTAATATTATTATGCTCATATTATAAATTATTCTTTTTTTAGTTACTGAGGCGCCAACGGTATCGCACTGCTCAGTATTACTACAAAATGACGACGTATCCAATGGAATATCTACAAGTGATTTTTCTTGCCAAGATTCACAGGAATCACCTAGTCCTATCTATTCATCCTTACGAGGAAATGGCTTAGCTGTGAATTGGCAGACACGTTTTACTGGTCCATCGTCTGCTACATATCCATTTCCTTATTATGTCAACGATTTTAGAGTGGGCGTGATTTCAGCAGCGGTCAATTGGAGAATTTTAAGAGGTGAAAAGTACTTATTTAGACCCACTAAATTGCGTTAACTTAGTCTGGTGTCCAAGTGGCTGTTACCGAATCGGCCGAGTAGTGCCCGTAATAAGCAAAGAATGTAAAACACACGCCATTAGCCCCATCATCAGATGATAATAATAATAATAATAATAATAATAATAGTAATAATAATAAAAA
>NW_022724996.1:33561-38065 GCF_011630105.1 Anneissia japonica
GGGTATTTACGTCCCGAGGGTCCCGTTAACACTTAAATAATAAACGGAAGACATATTTTGGAAATATATACATATACATATCGAATAGAACAACAAAGTTTAAAAGTTTGTAAATGAAGATGCTAAAATTTATATAACCTTTGCCAGTAATTACATAGAAAAAATTGTATGATGATGTAAGTTTAAAAAAAATCCTCTATTTTACCATACTGTAGCAACACCTATTTTTGTTCTTTAATGCAGAACGAAATATCGCAATGTTGTTAGATATCGAACAGTTTACAGTACAGATTATGTTTGTTGCGACGGTTATGCAGCGCCCCATGGCAGCAATGAATGTAGTGAACGTAAGTCAGATATACTGTATTTAGAAATTTGCACAAAAAAAGCCATAAAATTGTACGTGTAGGTAAAATCTTCACACATGCATAACAAACTGTCGAAACAGCTTAATTTATTTATCTCTGTACAGCTATATGTGCGCCCGCATGTATAAACGGAAGATGTGAAGGCCCCAATCTGTGCGTATGTGACGAGCAGTTCCATGGACCAACATGCGAATATAGTAATTATTTTATACTATTTCATTATTGTAATTTATCTTTACTAATATCACCATTAACATATTATGTAAGTATTATTATGTAATTATTATTTTAAAGATGCTTTAATTGTTCACGTCGTCATGTTGACACTAAAATAAGCCATTGTTGCCATTTGTTTATGATTTGATTACTTTAACATTTATTTTATTTGCAAGTTAAACTTTAGTGGTTTAAATTTTTACAACAGACATAAGCACTATTTAAGCTATATTTCGGAATTGAATTCACAAAATAATCATATAGGCCTACTTAATTGTCTTGTTCAAGGCAGGAATAATTATAGCAGAAAGTCGTCATTATTCAGGTCACTGGTCAGAATGAGACAGATTTTAGATAACTGATAAAAATATCACATGTTTTATCCAAGATTGCGATTCAGAGATTGATAACTGTGAAACCGTAGATTGTACGAACAATATGGATTCCGTGTGCATAAAATGTCTTTACGACATCAGTGACGAAATAAAGGCGTATGATTTAGTAGACGACGTGTGCAAACGTAAGTTTAAGTGAATTTGAATGTATTAATTCTATTTAATTTGCATTTATGTCTTTTGAGGTTTAGCAACAGGTCTTTAACGAATAAATTTAGTATTACATCAATCTTGATTTTATAAAAACCCTATTTGAACTTAACGGCTAGTGTTGCTGTAAATGTATATGCATTTACAAAGTGCCATTGCATACATTATGTTTCGATATTTGTCTACTAGGCCTACTATACATTTTAAACAAATGCATTAAAACGTTACCTTACAAATAGGCCATTATATAATTAAAAACGTGTTTATTGCATACATAGCCGCCTTGATCAGAGCACACACTTAAAGCTATAGGTTTACTACCATTACAAAATCATAATAACGTATTAACATATGTATTTCTAATTGTTTTTCTAACCAAAATAATATAAGTATAATAAGAATAATATAAACTGTACATGTACAACTTTTTTGACATAACCTTATCTTTTACGATTCATAGAACGTTGTTCGTGGCGGAGTGATAGTAAGTCTTGCTATCCTGGTTCATGTACCTCTCCCCAAGGAGTTCCCAGTTGTGCATGTGCCAATGGTTTTCAATCGGATCCCAACTGCATGAGAAGTAAGTTAATATTCCAAGTGAAAAAAAAAGTTTTGTCATTCTAATATTATTATGCTCATATTATAAATTATTCTTTTTTTAGTTACTGAGGCGCCAATGGTATCGCACTGCTCAGTATTACTACAAAATGACGACGTATCCAATGGAATATCTACAAGTGATTTTTCTTGCCAGGATTCACAGGAATCACCTAGTCCTATCTATTCATCCTTACGAGGAAATGGCTTAGCTGTGAATTGGCAGACACGTTTTACTGGTCCATCGTCTGCTACATATCCATTTCCTTATTATGTCAACGATTTTAGAGTGGGCGTGATTTCAGCAGCGGTCAATTGGAGAATTTTAAGAGGTGAAAAGTACTTATTTAGACCCACTAAATTGCGTTAACTTAGTCTGGTGTCCAAGTGGCTGTTACCGAATCGGCCGAGTAGTGCCCGTAATAAGCAAAGAATGTAAAACACACGCCATTAGCCCCATCATCAGATGATAATAATAATAATAATAATAATAATAATAGTAATAATAATAATAATAATAATAATAATAATAATAACTAGACTTACTATATGTCTGTTTGAACAACAGAAGATAGAACTTTTTCCCATTGCTTTAATGAGAAATGATGTTGAAATTGCAAAAAAAAAAAAAAGTAAAATGTATTAAAAAAAGTAGGAAAACTAATATGATATTAGTGAAGTGGAAAAAAAACAAAAACCAAGTTTACTGCGACGTTATTAGTGAGACTTGAACTATGGGTGCAATGGTAATAGAGAGGTACATTGTGGCTCAACCATTGAGCGCTATACTGGCTGACCTTGCATAGGAAAGTGCATTTTCAGTTCATAGCGATTCAATGACTGAAAGCAAAAATTGTTCATGCACATCACGGTAGTTTTGAGTTTAACCTAGCTGCAACTGGTTTAAGCGCTTTAGAAAACGAAAATTGCGTTTAATCAACTGTCAACAAAAAATCTTTAAATGGTCTACATAACCACACCTTACTGCGGATCGTCACCAGAATTGGATCATTTCATTTCACCATGAAAAACTATTCTGCAAAGTGTCATTTTTATCCATCTAAGTATAACTGGGACGTAAGCAATTTAAATGACCCTCAAATTTACACCCTAACCTAGATAGTCCCCTACACATAATAATATCTTCCTTATAACTTGGGTTAAACTTTCCTCAAATTTTCATTCGGATCAGTTCGAAATATCTGGTCTGGGACGTTTTCCTTTAAATGGTCCTCAATATTCACACCCTACGCCGGATTATATTTACAAACTGTTATAGAAAGTTACATTATTTTACACCCATCGAAAACGTTTTATAAATATTTACGTATGGAATCTCAAAAACCCTCCAATTTACACCCTTGACTGATTCGTCGAACATAATACTATCTTCCTTGTAACTTGGTTAAACTTTTTCCGAATGTTTCATTGAGATCAGTTGATCCGTTTTCGAAATATGTGGTCTGGGACGTTTTCCTTTAAATGGTCCTCAGATCTATCCCCTACACTGGATCGTCAAAAATTGAATTATTTCGGTACTAGACCATTACAAAATAACATAGAATGTTTCATTTGGACCCATTGGTTTTTTGTTTTTTTAGAAATATGTAGGTCTGGGTCATAAAAAATTGAAAAGGCATGATATATGGCGTGTGCTTCAGTAAAGTACGGAAAAATTCTATGCAAGGGAAGTGACGACCGAAAAAAAAACAGTGCAAAAAATAGGAAAAATAATGCAAAAAAAAAAGATAAAAAAAATCTCAGAACAAAAACAATGGCTTTTCCCAGTACTGCTGGGAAAAGCCAACAATAATATTAATAATAATGATAATAATAATAATAATAATTATAATAATTCTAATTATAATAATAGGCCTAATAATAGGCCTCATAATAAGCCTAATAATAATAATAATAATAATAATAACAATAATAATAATAATAATAATTAATAGGCCTAATAATAATAATAATAATTATTATTATTATTATTATTATTACTATTATTATTAATGACATATCAAACAAATTAAATAGTATACGCCTACGTGTATATATCGACACAATAATCTTTATTAGAATTTTGTCTAAGCTTTAGAAACTTTATCGAGTACGGTATGTCTTTATTTTACAGGTGGTATTGCAGTAGCTAATGGCAGCATTGATTGTAAATTGAACCACGATAAAGATGACCCGAATTTGAGCTCACACTCTTGTACACGATATGGACAATTAACTGAACCTCTTCAACACAGTGACAAGTAAGAATTTATTTACATATGGGTGGCGCCAGCAAGAGGGGTGGGCTGGCGGTGGATAGGGAGAGAAAAAGCAATAATGTTAGGAAGAAAAATATATATGTGCTTTTTACACCTTTGTAGAATATAAAGTATATTAATTAAGCATTTTAAACTCCTAAACTGCCATAGTTTTCAAGGGCTTCGCCCCCACTTTCACTGAAGTTTAAGTGACACCCGAACACTACGCCCATTTACTTCCGCTCTCGTGTTGCAGTAATGCTTTTCTTAATGGGTTCAAACTTTTTTTCGCACTTGCAGATTCCTCTTCTTTAACTTTAAAAATGTATATATACCATGTACTAGTAATTAAAGCAATACCGCAAGACGGTTTGGAGTTTATCTCTATTATATCATGATTTATTTACAAAAAAATATCTATATCTCTTTGGAGATTCCTTTTCTATCAAATCTGATTAGACCTATATATATATATATATATATATATATATATATATACACATTTTTATATGTATAATGG
>NW_022724996.1:38920-49035 GCF_011630105.1 Anneissia japonica
GTATATATATGTATATATTTAACATTGTTATGATTTAGTTTTGATAAATAAAAGTGGTGGCTACACCACAAAGAGAGAAAAGTGTATCAACCAAGTCAGTAGCTGTGTATTCACACAGATTGTAGACGTACAAAAATAATATATAAAAGGCCACACTTAATCCGTGCAGTGTCTATTGTCCCGCCAATTCTAGACATATGCATGGGAGTATTGGTAATGGTAGGATATTTTTAGAGCGCCCTCCACCTCCACAATAAAATAGCTCACACTAGTCAGACCGCAAAATATTAATACTGAAAAACAGGAAAAACTTAAATTACGTACTCGCGCGAATAAGCACCTCGTTCGAATAAGCGCCCCTCGATTCCCCCAAAAATTCAATCATAAAGTACAGTACATTGCATCACCAACTTCATTTTCTGCATCAACTATTCGCACTATCATAGCATTGTCGGTCGGTGAGTCCATCTATCTGTCTATCAGTCTACATTAAGTTTAACATGGTTTTCAGTGTTAATGCATCTTTAGAATCCAGTTCTTGTTTTATTGCTACCCGGCCTTTTTTGCTTTAGAACTACAGTATTTAATATCTAAACATTAAAATACTGTATGGCCATTTTCAGTCAAAATAAACTGACTTCATCTCTCTCGTATCTAAGCAAGAAACCCTGCAATGGTCCTGCTAATCTGAATTGGCAGATGACCAACACGCTTACCACCACCACCACTAATTTCATCTGCTGTTGTGTAAACCCATAACATTTTTGTCATGAGACGTGTTTTCTCGATGATTATCTTTTTTCAACAAAACCATTCGTTTATCTTCGATTAAAAAAAAGGTGCTCCTTCAATTTTCCAATTTTCCATAAGCATCTCTTAAATTTTCATATACTTCCATAAGCGCCACTCTGTTTTCATAAGCGCCCCGTTTGAATAAGCGCCTCTCAAAAAGAGCCAAAAATATTCTAAGCGCCCGGACGCTTATTTGCGCGAGTAAGGTAAATATAATTTAAAAGAAATAAAACAAACAAACAAGCCTTTCAGGTATACAATAAAGTGGGACAGCTGCCTAAAATTTCATTGACAATATGAAAATGACAAAATGCGGTTGTCTTTGAACTTCACTTTTGCAAGTGTGTATGAACCCAGACATTAATTTAATATAAAAAAGTTATTATATTTAGTGAAAGAATTCGATACTAGGCCTGGATAGATCATAATGGTATCAGTTGAAATAAAAAGAAAAAAATTCACCTCCCAACAATCATCTTGTAAACTTCGAAGATAAAATCAATGAACAATCCATTTAAAATATCTGTTTTGCATAGACAAGTGCCTTTACACCGACGTTGTTATGAAGTAGTTTAATCACCCGCTTTTTAACGTTTCCTGAATCGTTATGATTTACAGGTTTCTGAATGTTTACAAGATGACCAAGTATCAGTTTGTTTTGCATGTCTATTACACAATGTCACTCACAAAATACATGTCGTAAAATTTGATAACAGGTGGACCACTGAAATCGGTTGTAAACATTTATTCAGGGGACAGTTAAATTACTGTTCCATGTTTTATGTAGATTCATACATCGATTTTGTTTTCAGTTGCTTGTTTTTATTATTATAGCTGTTCATTACGCTGGACTTTTTAAAATTATGCTGTATAAAGCTCCCAAGTTTAATTATCACGAAAATTCTGGGTAAACGATTAAGTCTTTTACCAACCGGCTAATATCCATTGTGATTTTTACAATAGGTGTATACTGCGCCGTGTTGGGAGTTAACGACACTGCTAAAAATACTCGCTACGCACGACGCTGCTTTATTTTTGACGACCAAAGCGAAATATCGATCGTAAATGACAAACCTATAGAGCTAGTGGTTGATGGAGAAAAGCTCAATCTGCTGGAATCGGAGGTGTGGACTACTGGTGATAAAAATGTAAGGTTAAATAATGGAATGAATAGTAAGATGTATGACAATGAAGGGGATGATGATGATGATGCATGATACTAATAATGATGATTTTTCTTGTAATGATCAGGGTGATTATTATGTGATGACAATGTGATTCTGATAATTATGATATGATGATGTTGTTGGCAGTGATAGTGATGATGATGGACATTTATTTTTATAAATAACATTCTTGATCGATTGAAATCGAATTTTCTAAATGTAGAGTTGATGTTTCATCTATTGATCATTCAGGAAATAAATCTACTCTTATTATTATTTTATCAGATAAGCGTATCATGGCAGGGTCATTTTGTGAACCAGCTACATATGGACGAAAAATTATTACTCGCCATTGAACCAGATAATAGCGTCATTAATGAAGATTATGATTCTGAGGCTGCTCCAGCTGGTCGCCCCCTATCGGCCATTGATAATCGCAATGGAATTGTTAAGTTTGAAGTTGGAGTCGGTAAAGATAGTGTAGGCGGAGCAACATTTCCCTCGTTTCAGCCCAATTGGATAGCTTTACAGAGTGATCTGGTATCTTGATCAAAATACATTACTATATTATGAAATAGTATATTTTAATTATGTTAAGAATTTTATTTGAAATTGTGTGCTAAATTACGAAATGACAAAAATGAGCAATAGTAAAATTTAGAGGTAACAGATAAAGTATCTTGCCATTTTTCAGGGCGAAATGTTCGTTGATCAATTAGATAATGCAGAGGACGCCGAAACTTATGGATTTTGGGTTCGGGCGACTGATGTAGTTGGAAACACAAAGACAGATTTTGTATCAATCCACATTGATTTTACGCCACCCCAAATTGATGAATTTGCAGTGAGGAATGGCATGTAAGTAAAACATATTATGGTTTAAACATGGAGGAAAAAAAAACAATTGTAATCAATTTATATTCATGTGAACCTTACTTAACACTGAATATTTTGTGAATATAGTGCACGCGTGACTGCGTACGATCGACAAAGTGGAATCATGAGTGTTCGTTGGCAGATGATTTCCAAAAAAGATGAAACCATTTTATCAGAAGGCTACGAAACTGATTTAATAGTCGTAAGTAAAACATTTAATCAAGACTCACTTTTAATGGAGAATGAATGAATCATTGTGATTAAATACAGCTGAAAATGGAATATTCTGTAGTCACACATTGTTGCGGACAAACAGGTGCCAAGTTGGGAAACGCTATTGGCGTGGTTGCTTACGTTTACTGAATGCAGAAAATTTTAGCTTTATTTCTAAATGTTATCATTTTCAGTTTAGAAAAGCAAATTCAACTGGTAAATGATTACTATATCAAACACATTTTATGTTTTATTTGATTTGGGGATATTTCGTACGCACAGAATGTTACTAATCATGACTAATTTATTTCCGAATTTACTCTACGTTTAACCGACATTAAAGGGAAAATTGATTCAATTCCAAAACTTAAATACTATATTACGTTTTAAAACAACCTACCTCAATGTTGATACCTATTTATTACACCTTAACTTGAAATATAGACGGATTCTGACATAACTTCGTCTAGGTATCCTCAAACTTGAAATTGAAACTGGTAAATGGATCAAATCAGATTGAAATAATAGAAAATGCAAATTTTGCTCATTTAATTTAGATGAAAATGAATACCATTTTACATTGATTTGCCCATTTTATTGAAACATTAGAAATACTTTCATACCTGCATATTAGTTCAAGTCCGTCTATATTCAAATTCAGTCTTTTAATATCCACCAGTGCTCCCAATATTATTATGATTTATCTAAATGTTTATATTTATCATTTAAACGTACAAACGATTATATTGCTTTTTAATTTGATGTCAACCTATATTTATATGGGCCAGAGGCCATTGTGTAAAAAGAACAAATAAATGTCCTTGGGCCAAGGAACGAACGAACACGCTTTTTATCAGGTCCATTTTGAAACAACTGCAACGTCTCGCAACTTTTCAATGAGGACTTCCAGCGGCCTAACCTGAGCAACTGGCTTGTGGAGCACTGAGCAGTGGATGGCGCCGCTAGATCTTTGTTATAGCAGCACCAGGAAACAGATACGATCTTTTGCTAATTATTGTATATAAACATTGAAACAGATTGTTAATATCAACATTTCGTTTTTCTTCAGTTTTTAAATATCTGGGGCGGATGGAGGATTTGGCTGTAGGCAGTAGCCCTACGTGCAAAAACTGAAGAAATAATACCTGTAGATGGCCGGAAATGACACATTTATAATAGTAAAATTCATCATCATCATATCACTATATCATTATATAGTAAAAATGAAGCGCCAACAAATTTTCATATTTTTTTTTCTCATGATCTTTAATCAGCTATTTCCGGCAACCACGGAGATCTAACTGTCTCTTATACACATCTAGATGTGTATAAGAGACAGATGTGAACCTTACTTAACACTGAATATTTTGTGAATATAGTGCACGCGTGACTGCGTACGATCGACAAAGTGGAATCATGAGTGTTCGTTGGCAGATGATTTCCAAAAAAGATGAAACCATTTTATCAGAAGGCTACGAAACTGATTTAATAGTCGTAAGTAAAACATTTAATCAAGACTCACTTTTAATGGAGAATGAATGAATCATTGTGATTAAATACAGCTGAAAATGGAATATTCTGTAGTCACACATTGTTGCGGACAAACAGGTGCCAAGTTGGGAAACGCTATTGGCGTGGTTGCTTACGTTTACTGAATGCAGAAAATTTTAGCTTTATTTCTAAATGTTATCATTTTTAACTTAGAAAAACAAATTCAAATGGTAAATATTGGGCTTATTATATCAAACACAGTTTATGTTCTACTGGATTTGGGGATATTTAGTACGCACAGAATGCTATTAATCATGACGAATTTATTTCCGAATTTACTTTACGTTTAACCGGCATTGAACCTCATCGACTCCAAGAGAAAATTGCTTTACATCCAAAGCATTAATACTATATAAAAAAATAACTATAATGTTGATACCTATTTATTACATCTTGAAAACTTGAAATATAGACGGATTCTGACTAAACTTCGTCTAGGTATCTTCAAACTTGAAATTGAAACTAATAAATGGATCAAAGGAGATCGAAATAATATAAAAATGAAAATTTTACTCCTAAAACTTAGATGAAGATGAATACCATTTTCTCTAGATTTCCTGAAATGGCAATCCTATGTACAAAATATCTGAATGTTTTCATTATGTACAAAACAAAACTCCGAAAACCATAACAGCTTTTGATCAATTCAAGCAATCTAAAATATGCTTAACACGCCAACAATAGAAGTAAGCATCGAGCTGCTATATGGGAGCTGTTTTAAGGGATAAATTATTTGATGTTAGGTCTAGTTGTATTTTCTGTGTAATTAAGGTAAACAATAACGAATAAGCCTATCGGTCGAGTTTCTTGCATTATAATATGAATCATTAGAAGGCACTGTTAATAATATTCCCACAATTAAGTAAATTCCTATGAACTTCAACTTCAGGAGAGCAAGGGGCATGCATATTCAGCGATAGTCAGATAAATGATAAGAAGGGCACTCATATAAGATCTATTTTTGGTACCGTATCCCTTAATCACTATATTATTTTCCAAATTTCTGCGTAGAGGGTTTCTTTTGAAACTTGCGGCCCGGTTCTGAATACCTAGAAAGCCACAAATCTAAATCAAAGAACCCAGAACATTTGTTTTATATACGCCTTTTATCAGGTCTATTTTGAAACAACTGCAACGTCTCGCAACTTTTCAATGAGGACTTCCAGCGGCCTAACCTGAGCAACTGGCTAGTGGAGCACTGAGCAGTGGATGGCGCCGCTAGATCTTTGTTATAGCAGCACCAGAAAACAGATACGATCTTTTGCTAATTATTGTATATAAACATTGAAACAGATTGTTAATATCAACATTTCGTTTTTCTTCAGTTTTTTAATATCTGGGGCGGATGGAGAATTTGGCTGTAGGCAGTAGCCCTACGTGCAAATATTGAAGAAATAATACCTGTAGATGGCCGGAAATGACACATTTATAATAGTAAAATTCATCATCATCATATCACTATATCATTATATAGTCAAAATGAAGCGCCAACAAATTTTCATATTTTTTTTTCTCATGATCTTTAATCAGCTATTTCCGGCAACCACGGAGATCTAATGTGTGATGTACGGTACCATAGAAAATACAACTTAAAAACATTTATTTGATGTATTTACTTTACCTACTTCAAAACTTGAGTCCATACGCATCTCAGCCCAACCACAGTTGTGGCTGTGTTGGTAAAATTTTGGAAAATTCTACCTCTAGATTGCCGGATATGACACACTTACATGTAAAATTCATTATTATCGATATAAAAATGACTGTGATGTACCATAGAAACTAAAACTTTATTGTCTTTGATGTATTTACTTTGCGTTCATGTGCCGAAAACCAATTTTATCTTTGCACGCTTTTTGTCATACTTCTCAAATTATAATAAAGGCAAGCGCGCTCGAATCGTGTATGATAGGTAATTCAGATGTTTGTGGGCAGAGTATACCGGTATCTTGCTATAAAATAAAATGTACCCTGGCTGTATGCCTACCGCGCTCTTTCGTTAAAAACCTGAGTCATTTATGCATTTATTTCAACAATTTCCAGGCATACCTTCTTGATTCCCGAAAAGTGAGAGGGGACCAAGCCTTTCTCCTTAAAAATATGTGGGGGAGGGGACGTGTTTTCCTTCCCCAGTGATCTGCGCCCATGGGTCCGTGAAGATGGGTACCTTAAAAATCTTACCAATGATTCATTACAATATAATACAACAATTATTTTTCTTAATAGAATTTAGGGGGGTGCAACCGCACTCTCCTCCTGCATCCGCCCAGAATATTGTGTGTTCGTTGGTAATTTAGTCTTATCGTTTAATTAATCCATGATGGTAATTACGTACCACGAAATGTTAGGCCTTTAGATGTCCCCCAGTGGTAGTTGCCAGGTTCTCGGAAATGTTCATTTAAATGGCGTTTAGGTTGAGAAGAATGATTTCATGATAATTCCTAACAGAAAACTTGCACTAAAAGCAGTAGACAAACCTTATCTGGGAGGCCGCTATCCATTCGTATTACTTCTCCATTAACAAAATGTGTTTGCATAATACTTCATTACCAATATGAATTTGATGGAACAATAAATCAATTATAATTATTAATAATATAATCTTTTTTAGACTGGCGACTGTGTTCCTACCGATTGTTATTGTATACTCGTCAATAAGTTTTGTTACAAGTTGCAATTAGACATAACCCCTACACTTGATCAAAGTGATCAAGAATTGGGTACTACTGCAACTTTAAGGGTGACATTAAAAAACAATGCTTTACTAAACATCTCACAGGATATAGAGGTACGTATGACTATGAAATTGGAAAATAAAAGTTAAAATAATAAAATTATATAAAATGATTTTCTAAAACAATCATCAATATAATTATACAAATTGCAGGTCCAGGCCTTATACATCTTTCAAAGAAGACAGTAAATCAGCAAAAACTGTTTTGACATTTATTTAATTAGATAACTTAATAGGGGCCTACTTAATAATATCGTTGTTTATATTTAAAAAAAATATATTTATACACTATTTTCAACTAGGTTGCTGTAGCCTCTTTCAGTGGTACCAACGATGCTCTGGAAACAAAAACAGAAGACAACGGTTTGGGGACTGGAGTATTAATCGGCATTATAGCAGCGGTTGTAGTGTTTGTGGTTCTATGGTTGATAATTGTCGCACTGGTAATGCAAAGGCGAAATAGGCGTGATGTAAGTTTATCATAACAGTTTATAAATGTGAAGTTCAACGATTTTCATTTTAAATCATCAGTTTAGAAAAATTTCATGTAATCGATTTGTAATTATATTTGCTTATTTTTAATATTTAATTATACGATTATCAATTCTGTTTTAAAAAAAATATGTAAGCACAAATAATATTAATAAATTATTAGAAAACTTTGAAAGAACTGTCGATATCCAATATTGAGTTATTTGGAGACACTTTTTCCAATCAGTAAGCGAAACATTAAAAAAGGCAAATCCTATGCCTATCTGTTATATAGTCCAGGTGGATTTTTAAGTAGTTAAGACGCTTGGCTATCATACTAATAAAAAAAATCCCGACAAAAAAGGCTTTAAATTCACTCAGCCTTATATTAGTACCTGGATGAAAATAATTTGGGAGGTTAATAAGCGAGGTGGAACGAACTGGCCACCCTCATACACAATATTTTCAAATGTTTATTATTTTTATTTATATTATCATTTATTTAAAACCGAATTTTTTTTAAGCAATTTTAATAAATATTGCAGTTATGTTTCATTAATATTTTTACTTTAATGATGACATTACTATAATAATAATAATTAATATTTATGATTATAACTACCTTTAATCTATTTATAGGCCTACCAATGTTTTTTTATCATTATAGCTATGCATTATTTTCTTACATTTCAGCCTGAAACGTTTGGAGATGACATTGGACATCAAAACCCATGCTACACCAATGTAAGGCAACGATGAAACAGCATGTTTACATAAATTATTATTTTCTTTTGGTGTAAGACTAAAACACTTTCGCTTTATATACTTCTTTGATACAAATTTTGTTTTACCCTTTAGGAGGTAACTGTTAATACTTACACAGCTCCACATCACCCTCCGCCTGCATATACACCAACGTCTAGGCCACTACCGATGACCGAGAAACCAAAGAAGAAAGAGATAATGGAAGACGAGTATGCTTCTCCATTTGCACTAACTGTTTCACCAGGTACCGTAGCCATTATGAGAATAATTTCCTACTGCAAATAACAGACTTATAACAGATTAACAAATAATATGTAATTACGTATGAAATATCTCCCATATATTTGAATATATTGCATATAGTATACACATTATTCAACTTTTTTTAATCAGTTGTATTTTAGTTGTAATTGATTTTTGTCTTTATTGCCAGAGGAAAACAAATTCCCAGTTGTTTTATTGAACAATAAATGTTATTTAATTGAAGTCATCAGTTGATAAACCAATAATTTAGTAGACTTATCTACGTTGCATCTATGTTCTCAGTAGCCTCGATCACACGAATGACGTAATGGTGCAGTGTCGTCATCCATCATGCCTCTGTGACTAGTAGTACCATCTATCTTCTTGTTATCAGCTTTTAGCTGGTTCCCTTCCCCTTGCGGATATTTGGGTGTTAAGTAAGTAGTCGTACTGCAAATGTGGCTGAATTCATGTCAACAAGAAGATAGATGGATGACGACACTACACCTTTTGCGTGATCACAGCTTTTGAAACAGTAGCTGAAACGTAGCAAGTCAACAAAATTGTTGGTTCCTTAAGAGAAAATTTCCATTAATTTTTTTCTGAAACCAGATGAATTATTTGAGAATAAATGTAATGTGATGATATCTTATTTTATTATATATGATAAAATTATGGTAGACAGTGCTCGAATATATACATAAAAAGCAAAATACTGAAAATAACAATGCAATGTAATACTGTATATAATCCAAACAAATATATGGTGGGTTGTGGAAAATATTATAATTCCAATACCTTTTCTACAAACTCTACCAAAATTTTGTATAGGGTTGGTTTACTGTATTTACTTATAATGAGACGGTATTCTAAACTAAAATGCAGTAAATAATATCGTACTCTATAATTTGCGAAACACGTTGAATATTAATGTTAATAAGAACTAAAAATTTGTTTTATTATTAAACCATCAGCTTATTTGTAGATAATGTAATTCTTCGACCTGCACCTAATTTTAAAAGTTTAAATAGGCCTATATTGTAATGCTTAAGTTTTAAAGTTATATAATAGGCTATAATGCATGTAATTAAATGCTTTATTGAGATTTATTTGTATGTTATGTTATACCGATTTTGAGGCTGTCTCTTATTCTTGAAGGAAATATTACAGTGAGTGAGATTCATCCGCGTGATATACACAACGAGGGTGTAATTGTTGAAGGAAACCATTCCCAGGTGTATCTAGGTAGTGTTCCTAGCCTTGGTCTGACAAACGTCGCAGTCAAGACTCTAAAAGGTAAGATA
>NW_022724996.1:49722-53049 GCF_011630105.1 Anneissia japonica
CTTGAATGATTGTGTAGAATCAAGCAAGGAGCATGTTTTGCATGATGAACCACAAAGATGACTACCCAAATTACGGTTGTCGCAAGAGTTAGTTTGCCTCTTGAATTTAGATCGTACTAATATATCACGAAGGTTAAGTGGTCTGCGATAGGCTATGAACGGTGTATCCGGATATATATATTTAGAAGGAGATAAGTGTTTTGTCTCAGAAATGTACTCCATGCGTAGTATTCTTGGAATTGGCGCACTGTAAAATAGGTGTGGTGGATCTGAACTAGTATTTTAAGTAAAACATTCTTTAGGCCTATCTCGGGATCTCAACCATAAACTATTATATATGATACTCATTATAAAGTCGGTACAGAACACACGTTAAGTTTCACTTATTATTACATTTATTCGGAGAATATCGTAATGTAAAATTAATTAATTAAGTCTTCTCGGATTTGTGGCTTGGATGTCGTCTAACTGTTATTCTAACTTACTTTAGATGACAGTAAAGTAGGAGAAAAGGAAACATTGTTGCACGAGATTAAGATGATCAGAATGTTGCCAAACCATGAGAACATTGTCCGTTTACTCGGCTTCACAGGAATCAGGGGTACGTACGCTATCATATTCAAAGGATCACTGTTTTATTATTATTATTATTATTATTATTATTATTATTATTATTATTATTATTAACAATAATAATAATAATAATAATAATACTAATAACAATAATAATAATATAAATAATAAACATAATAAAAATAATAAAAATAATAAATGATAACCTAAAACTATCCCAGACCCCATAAACAATGAGATCATCGCTACCGCACCATTTTCCAATTTAGAATTACTTTATTATTATCAAACAAATAATAATTCAATAACATAATTTACTGTTGTATTATCGTTGATATGTTTTATTTTATTTTGTGTAACATTTCCTTATATTGTGTTTTTGTGACTAGATCCAGTTGCCATGGTAATGGAGTTTGCACCGAATGCAGATCTGTCGAAATATCTACAACAATCCCGCGATTCGCTGTACGACAATCGTATTGACCAACTATCGTCTGCTCAGTTGTGTATATATGCACAGCAGGTGTGTTCCGGAATGCAACATATCCAGCGGCACAAGGTAACATTATAGACTTATAATACAAACACTTTTTTCTCTAGGCTTTATATAACTCAAGAATAAAACATAGAAAAAAAAGCATAGAACAAAAAAAAAAAGACAGTTAAAGCATGGAAGGACTAGTTTAAAAAATCCTCTGTAATCAAAGTAAACTTAACCCAATTAATAAAAGCGTTACCGTAAAATTTAAAACTGAAAAATCTTGATAATTTCTTTTAATAACTTTGTTTCTCTTGAATTAAAAAAAAAAAAAACTTTACCAAAAGGCATGTTATGCCACCTCACCAGTAATCATTATTATTTGGGTAGACTCGGACAGAGCATCCCTTCCCTTTGGAAATAGTACATGCTTAGGTCCATCCTATGTTACGTTGTCTTAGCCTGCATTATACGTTTATCTGTTTCAATTGCTTTTCTTTGTGTATATCTGCACCGTCATTGAGACTAGCGTCACATTTATATGTAAACAAAAATTGTGAGTTTTACATTTTAAAGCAGAAGTATCGTTATCTTTCATCATTATCTCCAATGTCATAACTATCAACATTATCATCATAATATTACTCCTAATATTATAATACTGAGCCATGGGCCTCGCCTATTGTTGTTATTGTTATTATTATTATTATTATTATTATTATTATTATTATTATTATTATTATTATTATTATTATTATTATTATCATCCTCATATCAGTATAGCGTTATAATTAATAATGTTATTATTACCCGCATATTTGTTGCAGATTATTCACAGGAACCTAGGAGCGAGAAATATTTTGGTTGGTGACAACAAGGTTTGCAAGATTACGGACTTTGGAAGAGCAGTTGTAGCAGACATCGATGGTACATTTGTGGAGACACAAGAGGTAGACCAAATACAGACCAGAAACACAATCCGGGTCCTATGGCATAATCTCTGGTGGAGGCCAATGGGTGCTAATTCCCCTTGAAGCCCGAAGATCTCCAGAAACTAAATAACAAAGAAGTGATTTTTACGTTAAAGCCCCATTCCCAGGAAAATGTCACTAAAAAATAATTTTTTTTAAATGCATATGCACTACTTAATTATTATAAACCTTGGAAAAAAGTGGCACAATACGCTAAAAGAAAAAATACCATGCATATTCTTGACGACTTCTTCGTTACTACTGTAGGTAAATTCAACGCTGTTTTACGTAGGGCATAATGTAGATAACATATATAATTCTTGGACATTAGGCCTAATCCATTCGCTTTATAAAAAAAAATAATAGGCCTATAGATGCATACTGTGCAAGGTGTTTAAAAGAAAAAAATCACATGTTATTTTTTCTGGTAGATTCAACTACCCGTGCGCTGGACAGCAGTGGAAGGACTACGTGACCGATTATTTTCCATGAATTCCGACGTTTGGTCTTTCGGAGTGCTGATGTGGGAGATTGTAACTCTAGGTGAAATGCACATGCCACAATTTTTTCAGGCTTCTTTAATATTAGCTGACAGTTCTTCAGTCATTTGAATAGTAATTCGATAAGGTTATCTGTCCTTTCGATAAAAATAGACATACAAATATCAAAATAAGTTATTATCAACACTACTAATATTGATAGTGATAATATTATTAATATTATATTTATTATTATAATGCATTACTATTACTACTAATTATAATAGTGTATATATATATATATCTTTATTATTATTATTATTAATATTATTATTATTTTATTATTATAAATACTGCTTTATTACCATCAGTATAATAGCTATCTATATTATAGTACTATAGTGTACCTTGCTTTTCGTACACAGGATCAAAACCATATGGAAATATGCCTATTAAGAAAATCGCTGAAGATGTTATCGGTGGGATGCGGCTAACAAAACCTCTACACTGCTCCGACGCACTGTAAGCTGTGTTTTTTTTTTAATAAGCTTTTAGTGTAAACGCAAGCACAGTAAACATAAATATAATTTACACAGGCCTATACGCTCATTCATACTTAGATGCATCATAACTACATATGATTAGGATAATAATATATGTTTATATTTATAATGTATCATTAAAAAAATTGTTGATAGTGTTGTTGCTGTTGTTGTTGATAAATTAAAAAAATGTACGGTACGGTACAAGTTTAATAAAAGTTTGGTAAATATTGGCATATACGTATATATACATATATATATATATATATATATATATAATATAT
>NW_022724996.1:53128-63628 GCF_011630105.1 Anneissia japonica
TTGTTACAGTATTACAATGATTTACAACAACCAGTTTATAAACGTAATGCGTATCCTTATGGCTTACGTAATATGTGATTTCAGATTCACGGTTATGGAGACCTGCTGGCGAGCTACACCTGACCGACGACCATCGTTTAACAGTTTGTACAGGGACATTAACGGTGTTATTCGCAGTAATCAACAAACCATCGACGTGTCCGCATTTGATGGAGACGAGTATATGGGCCTAGATGATGTGCGAAGATAAATACAAAAACATAATAGAAAATATAAGAAATATAAAGGGTCCAGGCGATCTTAATTTGATGTATTAAATAAATTTTTGTTTTAATGATTAGACCTATGTTTTACAATCTTTAATGACAATTGTGATAATCCTTTATATATTTTGAATAGAATTTTCTATTTTCTGAAGGTACTTGGATAAACCCAGCAAATTATGAATACTGTACTTATTTAAATATTTTTTGTAAGGCGGTTTTAACCGTCCACATTGATCATTTTTCGCGCTGGAATCGTATTCGAACTTGAACTTGGGACAAAGCAAATATCCTAAAAACTAGTTAAAACCTCTGCACATTTTCTAATATTTGTAAACTGGTAATGAAAATTATGTTAACGTAATTAACATTGAAGTCAAGAGCAACCGGTCATCGGTCCGCACGTTAACCGAGGTTATTTCTATTCATCGTTTAACGCTTCGTGTATGCATCTTTAGACTATGCTTTTTGTTGACGCTATTAAAATATGCTTAAATCATACAGCAAATATTCCCTATGCTTAAATACAGTAGGTTAGGTTATCATATTGGGTTTTCGGCAAGGGTTCATAACAGAAATAAATAATAAAATAAATAAAAATAAAATGTTCTAAATTGAAATGAAAAAAATTAAAAGTGAATAATAAGACGCAATTCGAACTCACGACATTTTGCTGCATTAAAACACGCTTACCGACCGCGCCATCCATGCGAAGTGTTCTATTAATGGTAATGGCCGTAATGTACAGTCTTTTTGAAACTCTTGTTTTGTTTGTAGGTGTATGGGCATCCTGGGGTTCACCTAAAATCACCTCTAGTTTATGTGAAAAAAAAAATCCTGCACGTCGCGACGCTGGACGCTTTTAAATCTCTGGTAACAAGAACAACAAAAACAGCAATGATGTTCTGGGGTTCTCCTTGCGCAGACCCAATAAAACCACTTGAAATATGCCTATATAGATCAGCTTTAAAAAAAATTATAACGATATATATATATATATATATATATATATACACTATATATAAATATATATATATATCACTAGTATTTGGGGACGTACTGAGTATTCGGTACGATAGCACGTCAGGTAGGGCACAACATCACTCCATGATATTTTCGTGACGCAAATTTATATCTTTATAGAAATATAAACTCTTAGTATTCTTCCATTGCGCATTATTTAAAAAAGTTATATTGTTTGGTTTAAGCAGCGAACTTTTTGTTTCCTAATAATACACAAATCTAGAGGCTAAAAATGTACTGTAAATGAATAAAGAATTTAATGCTAATGCTTTGAGTACTGGTAATAGTTTGATTTGTGTTCTGTTTAATAATATTTTTAGCAGGCGATTTGAATGGCCGGGCGGTTAGAGCATGCAGTGGCCCCGCAAAGTATTGCTATAATACCGGCTCTGATTCGGAGAAGTCTTCGCGGATAAGGACAAGCTTGCTCATGTGCACATTACAGAAACCAGTACATCTTTTGAGACAAGTATGGGGTGGAGGTTACCCCGCTTTACTAGTTCCTACATCCCCTGTATCGGTTTACCGGGTAGACAAACACGAGTTCGAACGCTTTGAGACTTCGTTATAAAGGGCTATATAAATCCAAATACAGTACATTACATTAATATAACCACATACAATAAATTTACTACCAGAGCCATAAATTCAGTTTGTGAATTTAATTGATGCAAACTCAGTAACAATGATAATTTTTTTGCTGATTTTTAGATGTTGGTAAAAATACAAATTTAAGAATAGACTACAAGATTGACAAGGCAACCACTGCTAAAGACACGCTAATAATAAGATGCAGTACAGTACTGTCAATTGTTTCTCCGATGTTGGCCATTGGTATCATCACAGTTTCTTTTAATAATAAAAGTCAATGAAAATAACAACCAACATCAGTAACACATAGGCCTATAACACTGACAATGTAGTCCGAGGTTAATAACAAACACTTTAAGATGCTCATATTAAGAATGGCTCATACATTTATCAGAACTCATATTATTATACATTTTGATTCCATTAACACTGCTCCGCGGTTGATTTAAGAAGGTCGTTATTTGGTTTAGGTCCAAATTTACTTTAATAATAAGACCGTATGAAATACTTTCTTTTTATTTCCTGTGACAAACGTGTGATTACAATAATGGTAAGCTATTACTTTAGTAATATGTACCATTAAACAGATTACCCAAGGTAAAATATTTGATCCTAAATGAAACTCCCATTGTTGGCTAAATTATTAGAGTGCTATGAATATATTAAATTTGTGAACACAAAGCACCCACTTAATGACAGTTCCGCCAAACGAAATGATGTACTGTGTATATAATGCCTACGATGTCAAACTGGTAAATTAGAAAAACTGTAAACAAAAGTAAATACTCTAGACCTATTACACTATGTTGTATTTGAATATAATAATATATTACGTATATCTAATATTAATATAAATTTACTTGCGTTTCAAAATTCTTCAAATACAGTAATATTATTTAAGAATTATTGATTTGGACATCAACAAATATAATCTGCGCATTAAAGATAGCGACATATTAGGTCATACAAATGTAGTTGTATAGATAAAGGTTTATCTAACCAAATTCTAAGATAAAAAAAATTAAGGTGATTAACATTGATTTTCTTAAAAACCAACCTCGTAATCTATAAGAAAGTATCTTTTTATCACACACCATAGCAAAAAAAAAATCATCTACGCAGCTCTTATTGACATCACCTTGATACAAACGTTATAGGGATACGCATTTGTACCACTAAGACTCTTGTTCTAATAACGCACTATGTTTTGTGGGAACACAGCACAATGAAAAACATTTCTGAAAATTATTGTGTCATCCTGGCTAAATATCTTAATAAATAAACAAACTAAAAGGGATGGGGCTAATCATTCTGATATTATTGATATTTTTGGTTCATCTTCCCACTTTCCTAAATAGTTTAAAGGCAGATATGCTTTTATACTTATAATACTCACCACAAAAAGGATCTCACTGGAAATATGTCTTTGGATTTCCTTGGAATATTATTGGTGTTCGAAAGTGCTTGTCCCACAAAACACACACGTTGCGCTACAAACCCATGTGTCTGCGTACGTTTACGCTGTCATTTTGTAGGAGCTTTGCAACAATACCCAAGGGACGCAATAAAACGGAAAGTCACTTGAGTTTACACTCGTCCACTAGCGTCAAGCCTGGCTTGACTCAACGCGGGTGAGATTTCAAGCCAGGCTCGAAATTCTGGGTCGGTCCCACTAGTTGGATTGACCTCCAAATTGTGAAAGTCGAAACAGCAGAGCCGTAAAGAGAGAGTTTGGCCAACTCTATTTCACGGGATTCGATATACGCGCGTGTGATTGGGTGGATCGCAATCAAAGAACACCAGACGTGCCCGAACCACTCTTCTTCAACTGATCTTTTATCAGCTTGTACTGGGCTCGCAATGCCTTCACTTTTGTTGAATTTGGGCCGTCGTTCTCTTCTCATGTCCGAGACTGTCTAATCTGTCAGCAAGCACGCCAAAAATTCCCGTTTTGTTGTTTGTTTTTTTTATTTTCTATCTGATCTCTCAGCTCGGGTTGGCCCCACAAATCTACCAGGTCAGCAGTTTCCTGGTCGCTCCAAATCAATCGCCTTATTATTAATTAAAATTTGAATTAACTTTTATGAAAAGTAATGATTGCGTCTTGATTGAACCAATAATATGAACACACATGAAGAACTCGCGGGTTTTTTATTCAAGAACTTCTAAACGCACGGCGTCATCGACTGTGATTGGTCGACGGCCGACGAGGAAATGTCAATCTCGGTCACGCCAGGGTCAATCCAGGGTCAATATGGGTGCTGAGCCGGGATCGAGATAGGTAGACTGAGATCGAGGTCACGCCAGGCGCGAGTCGGTGCAGATGCGGTCACATTACGAAAATCTCACCCGCGGTGAGTCAAGCCAGGCTTGAAACTCTAGTGTGACCGTAGCTAGGTGACTTTCGCCAAAACAACTCCGCATCCCATGTCATTCCTGACCTTGTTAATAGCACCGTTGTAGCTCTTTGGGGGAAAAAAAACAAAAACACATAGTCTAGTTTCCGTCCTTTTAAAGCCGTTTTATTCACAACATTCTTTTTATGATGGCATTATCAAATGAAAACATAATACATTAATGCAAGTTATGCTCAACATAATTATATTTAGGCATTGATATAAGCATTAATATACATAGGCCTAACTGTAACCATAGTTAATAATGAACAATTAAATTTTTCATCTTTAGACACAATATCTAAGGATATGCCAAACAGTGAACATAGTCAAGTCTTCAAAGTTGCAAAATCCTTCACAAGACAAATACAAGGAAGGATGCCCTATACGACGACTTGTAAGTCTTATTTTGAGGCTTACGGAGTTAAGTTGGTTTTGGTGTGAGAAAGTCATTGTTACCATGACAAAAATTGAACGCATGATACTGGAATTTGAAGGCAAGCATCTTAACAACCAAGAAAATTAACTCCACTTGTTTGTTCCTCGTATCCTTCCAGCGCACAGTGGGCCAGACTGAAGTCAAAGTGTGCCAAAATTAATTTTACTCATTACAGAAGCAAATACAGTATAACCGAATACAAGACTTATCTAAAGGTCTTCATACCCGTAGAATTCAATAAAAGCATTTTCAAATCTATATGACGTCATTTTTGTACTGTTTTCTGATTGGACGATGTCAGTTTTCATTGTAATACCAAAACAAGCTCATATTGCAATGATTTTTGAAATGTTTAAGGAGGTTTAGGACAAAAGAACTTCTGTGGAAACTTTTTGTATTTTCCATGACGTCATCAAAATACATTTTTCTGATTCGACGGGGCCAAAAGTGTTTTAGGCATAGATAATCATTAACATTTCTATTGTTAATCTTACAGTGAATATAGATTTTTTTTAATAAATCGAAATCGAAATCTAAATCAAAATTTATATTTTTTAAATTTAAAATGTGTTTGCATTTGAGATTCTATGGAATTATCAGACATTAGGCCTACACCGATGTCATGATATATTAATTCCCTCCTCAATCATATTAGGCCTATATTGTAAAAGTATCGATAATGGTCGTTTTATGTTTTTTGATAATTCTCAGTGTGAATGAGGAGGCTTTGAAGAGGAACGTTTGGTATCGTCTTTGACAGGTATACTGTATCACCAGGATAGCAATGCTTTTTTGCTACACTTATTTTGGTGTAAGGAGGCGTCTCATTTTACTATAGAACTACAAAGGTGGACAATGTTTCATCTGTCGTGAACGATTGCGGTTTGCGCCTCAGGGGTGATGCCAGCAGGGGGAGGGGAAGGGGCAGGGTCCTCTTCGAGGAGAGGTCCCCCCACCCCCCGGCGTTGGGGAGATAAACTACATTTCGTCAGAGAGAAATATAATGTGTATGTATTTTCTACATATTAGTGAACTTTAAAATCGATTCTTCTTGAACGCCCCTTGCAAAGAATATATGTGTTCTGTGTCAAAACATTAATAACTTCATCAGAAAATGGAATCCTGCTGTCAAGCCACGAGTTATTTTCTTTAAAAACCCGGCAAACACGTGTTTACGTTCTTATAACTTTCTTGGCCAATGTTGTGGTTAGGTACGTCACAAAATAACGTTTACACAACGTTGTAGGAACGTATAAACGTTGTGCAATTATGTTCAGTACGTATTTATGGTTCTACAAAATAAAGTTTTCAACCCAAAACTGTAACGTTATTGTCACGTTATCATAACGTATTATTGTTTGCTGGGAAGGTCGTTACTACTCGCGTAGTAGCTCACCTATCCTTAAGTTGAAACAGGAAGCTTTTCACAATCTTGGATGTCTTTGAATAAAGTTAAAAAAAATTGACGCCTAGATATAGGCCTGCTTGTAGATATCATTTTCATTATGATATATGATATTTGGATTATTAGGCTGCTCAAAATTTAATAAAGTATTCTAAACAGCAACACAATATTAGAAGATTTGCTACTGTTAAATCATGAGCAGTTTGTACATTTTTGGAGAGCTTTTCCCACGCCTGCATGAACTGGTTGAGTAGACGCGCGTACATCCCTCTGATTTGCGGTTTGCTCTAATTAAATCTCAAATGTACGAAAACAAGACTAATAAAAGTGCGTCTAGCTCAAAAAGTTGCAAAAAGTAGCAGCTAAATTTGGTACCATCATAAAGCTAAGGCTACACTGAGGGTGGTGATGTAAAATTAAAGCATGAATCCACATGAATCTAAACTTTCTCTCCTATTTTTCTAAAAATAGATTTTTAAATATTTTTTCTGTCGTTTAAACAACGATTTAATTATTATTGATGCAAACTTCAAATTTAAACCAAAACATATATTTGTTTTTCCCAATTTATATACAAGAAACGTGTACATTTTGAAGTAATTCCGAATTGTCTGTAAGAAAAATAAAACGTGTTTTGATATAATGTAGTCAATTATAGCATTTGAAATATGTATAGAGAAATTTCCGATATTTGTTGAAAAATACTACCCTTAAAATTCGTTTAAATGTAAAATAGTTTCAGGATAGATTCACCAGAGTATACCCATCTTCAATCATGTGAAAAAAAGTGTAAAAACCATAGTCACCAAAATGGACTTTTGGCACACATTGATTTCGCCCTGGCCCACTGTGCAGCGGCGTTTAAAATATCACAAAATATCACGAATCTAAAAATTGTGTTGGTACACAGAAGCCTGTGTGGAAGGTTGAACCACCACTTTAGTGGTACAATAGGATATGTTTTCTACATGATAAAAATATAAGGTGACCATGTTTTTTTCATAAAGTTAACCTCAAAATGTCAGTCAATTAAAGTACCGTTATATGTGACAAATAAGGAAGAGTTTTACCTATTATTTACTTGTAAAATACAATTTATTAAAAAAAATGTTCTTTATTGTGAAAATCTTGTATATCTTATATTATATATATAATATTGTACTGTAATAGATTAGCTTTTCTCGATGTTGTGGCAACCAACTCGAAAAAAATTAGGCTGGTATTAAAGAGACAGATATATACAGCAGCAGCAGCAGTAGCAGTAGCAGTTGTAGTAGTAGTAGTATATATTGACAATAGACATTTTACATTTGTTATGGTCCGCCATTGGTCAGATCCTGTCTTAATATTCTATATCATCAGAAATAATATACATTATGTCAATATGTCATCACTGTAACTTCCAGTGTTATTTGCCTATCCACAACTGTGCACACTATTTTTATATATAGCGCACTTGGCTTGATCTTTTTAATTACCTATTTATTACGTGTTTACCGAACGAATGCGTGTAGATGTTTTATTAAAACATATTCGCTTAGACACAGATTTTCTGAAATCTTCAATTCTCAATCCGTATAAAATTGGTGTTACAAAAGAATGTATAAATGTTAAGTTAAAGAAAATATGGTAATGGTATCTCTTAAATTAGCATTACACTTGATGGTGAAATACTCATCAGAAAAACCAAGTATACTAATTGGTATCCAACTGATGCCGAAAGAAACGACAACAAGTAAAAATGTTTTCAGTAGTTTTTTGGAAAGTCTGAGTTCTTGTGGAAGTGTGTCCATCTGTCTTTTATGTATGGAAACAGAAACGTATATCAAGCAATATGCCACTAATACAAATATGATAACAAATAGAAAAAAAAAATGCTGGAGATTGCTTCAAATTTGTACAACATATCTTTAATTTTCAAGATGCCAACGACAGTGTATGAGAGAATCCAAATAGCGGCAGAGATTGTAAGGAGATTCTTCGATGAATTCAAATCTTGCTTGAATGGAAAAATGACGACAACAACAAGTCGTTCAATGGCGATGACTAGAACCGTCTGAACTGATACAAATAATGACGATGAGCAAATAGAGAATACTGTTTTTCGAATTGACAGATCAGGCGATTCATACCAGATAAGTAATAGAGTAGTGCTCACGTAAATGCAGTCTGACACTGCTAGGGAAACAGGAAATATATGATGTCGTCTGTGCAACCTTTTTTCTGATGCAAAAATTAAAACAACACCCAAGTTTATGACAAGACTTATTGTACAGAAGATGGTCATTACCATAATAGCTGAGTGATACTGTTCTCCTGAATCCAAGAGTTTGAAGAAAATTTGAATCCCAGTTAGATTGCAATGGCCGGTCATTGATATGTTAGCCATCTTACTAGGCTGTGTAATATAATATTCTGATATTGAATCGTCACGTCTGTTAACGGCGCTGAACGATGAGACCGTATGAAATATATCTTAAATCGGCAATCTTAAGTAGTCTAATCATTATAATGGCACTCTTCGCATAATATATACATCATAAATGAAACCATCAATCAGATCCTTCGACACCTAAAATTGAGGTTATTTCTATTATTCTCTATGGATCGTCATAAATATTAAAGTGTTAAGAACCCATTAACAAAACACAAAAACCACTGATCGCAATTAAGCTGTTGCACGTATTGGACTTAAGCTTTTTGCAAATTAAGACCTTATATTATAAGAGAAATGTAGAAAGAAAAGTAGTTAAAACGGAATGGTTCCTCTCAATATATTCAAATTAAACAAATTAGATAAATCTATTATACCGGTACTTTTCTTAATAATAGATTAAGTGATGATAAAATGTATATTACCTTTATTCTGTTTCACTTTAGTTAAGGTCACAATCATATTTAAAAACGTACTGGTTCTTTATATACGCCTACTAATAAAGAAATCCTGAATGCAACAACAGACCGATTATTATTGTTGACGAATCTTGCAATGATTGGTAATCAATTTGAGTATTTTAAATACACATTTTCTTATGTTTATAGATCTTGGCTTACATTGGCTAAACAGTGTGCCACAGTATTAGGATATTTCATTCTATTTTAAAGCACTGTTACCACCAACCATTAAATTTCTAGATTCGACTTAAGGGGGAATATTTCGAGCATTGTTTGCAACTTTGGTTCAATAGTCGAGCAAACAACAACAATTTGTACTGGAAAAACAGACAAGATGCGAATGAAACTGAGAAAAAATGAACAGAACGATATATTATCACCGACACTTCCCTGGTTAGCAGTTTGACTCAAAAAAGGAATTGATGAATGGATGGATGGATGGATGGATGGATGGACGGACGAACACACCGATGAACGGATGCATGGATGTATGAATGCATGGACGGATGTATGAATGTATGCATGAATGAAGGCATAAATTTATGCATGAATGCATACATGAATACATGAATGCATGCATGAATGCATGAATGAATGAATGAATGAAATAATGAATGAATTAATTAATTAATGAATGAATGATGAATGGATGGATGGATGGATGGATGGACGGACGAACACACCGATGAACGGATGCATGGATGCATGAATGCATGGACGGATGTATGAATGTATGCATGAATGAAGGCATAAATTTATGCATGAATGCATACATGAATACATGAATGCATGCATGAATGCATGAATGAATGAAATAATGAATGAATTAATTAATTAATGAATGAATGATGAATGGATGGATGGATAGATGGATGGATGGACGGACGAACACACCGATGAACGGATGCATGGATGTATGAATGCATGGACGGATGTATGAATGTATGCATGAATGAAGGCATAAATTTATGCATGAATGCATACATGAATACATGAAGGCATGCATGAATGCATGAATGAATGAATGAAATAATGAATGAATGAATTAATTAATTAATTAATTAATGATAAATAAATGAATGAATGAATGGATGGATGGATGGATAAATGAATGAATGAATGAATGAATGAATAAATGAATGAATGAATGAATGAATAAATGAATGAATGAACTGAATGAAAGAATGGACGAACAGACGAACGAATGAATGAATGCATGAATGAATGAATAAATAAATAATACGTATTATATAATAATTTTATTATATTATTATACAATATTAATCTCAGTTGTTCAAACATGTAGACCAATTCTTAATTTCTGAAATTGTTCATTCTTTGTGAAGATGTTTCATATAGATCGGGTAATGCGTTGAAGGTGTATGGATTGTGTGAAGAACACCGATAAATCAAAGAGCGTTGTACAGGTCTCTTATACACATCTAGATGTGTATAAGAGACAGAATATATACATCATAAATGAAACCA
>NW_022724996.1:64414-66701 GCF_011630105.1 Anneissia japonica
ATATACTTCAAAAAATAAGAACACATTGAGGCTGATGTAAAATTTCAAATGTTTTTATTTGCATGCAATGTAAATAAATAACATTAATCAGTATTTCTTGCCATGCCTGTTGATTTTTGTTTTAACTGCTTGAAGACCTTGATAATATGGACTGAATTAATGAATAAAAGTAAAGCAATTGATGATTCCAATAAGGTGAAACAAATAAATGTTTAATATACCTCAGTTCAGCCAGTTGCATCCCATCAGCATTTAAAGGGCACTTTCTTTAAAAAGGGGGAGGGTCGACCGCACCCATCGACCCCCCCCCCCACGGTACGCCCCTGGGGTAGGGCCTAACAACTTAACCTGTCTCTTATACACATCTTATACCTATACAGAACTGCTTTAAACATAGCTGAATATAGAGTTCAATCCAATCCACTTATAAACATGTGTTAAATATTACAATTATATAATATTATCAATGTAGCCAACCAGCATAAACAATTTAAAAGAAACAATATATAATGAAAGTTATATGAAAGTTTTGCTGTATTCATAATCATTTATCAGCAAGTACTGTTCTGTTATTTTCTTCTTTTCATATTGCCTTGTAAAATACTATACAATGCAATTCAAAAAGTCAATGCAAATTTTTATAAATAAAATAAATGTGTTGTTGATAAATGTTCATAGAAGGAAAAACCTTAATAATATCTAGTAATATTTCTCAACACAGTGTATGGTATGATGTCATCAAATAGATAACAACATTCATACAAACAGTATACAGTTCCAATCGGATAGGACTACAGTACTTTCAATTGATTCATGTTTCTATCCATGGCCTATAATATATATGGCCTGAATTGCCACCAGATCCTTATCCCTCATGTGTGACAAGGCTTCATCCTGATTTGCAATAGCAGCCTCAATTAATTCCACCACTCAATGTTTCACATCTTACTAATTTCTCAATTGTTTTTGCTCTATTAAAAGTACTTAATATATTATTGTCTTTAAAAAAAAAATACATTGGAGTACATGACCAGGAAGCACTTCTTTAATTCTTGACTTCAGCTTTCAGGTGATGCAGAATGAGCATTTGCTTTGGCCGCGGTTCATCAACTTCCATTCACTTGATTCTGTGGTCTGTGAAAATTAATTAAACAAACTAATTCAAAGAGCTTATCAATGCTACTGTGATGGTTTTAATGATCAAATATGTATTTAAATTGTTTCTTTTTAATCAAAGGTTGTTTTCCAAAAAAAAAAAAGAAAAAAAGAAAAGAAAAATAAGTAGTATCAGTATAATACAATATTAAATGCAGGTGGTGATGTTTAATTGGACATCAGAGTGCTGATAAATATTATTTGCTTAAGTCAGTTTTGATACCTATTAATATATTTTTTGTTATGTTGTGTCTAAGGATTCCTATGTAGATAAAGCATACTGTACTATTAATATAATAATTTTGTTATATTCTTTTCATGAAGACATTAACATCAAATTAAGCCTGAATTACTTAGTCTAAGCACAGTCACTGAAGGGCAGATCCCCCACCCCAAAAAACTGAATTGATTCAATTTGTGTAGTAATTGTTCTTGGTAGACAGTAGTAAATGGTTGCTATATAATTGTGGATGGCTACTCTTGATTTGTCTTCATGGTCAGTTGTATAGGCTGGGTCGATTCATTGCCAACATTATTGTCTCAATATGCTTATTACAATATAACATCATCGTATTTGATTCACACTACTCTGTGGTTATTTTGCTGTCGATAGTACCCCAGTTTGAGGAAAAGGCAGGGCTTCCTGTCTGTGTGTGTGGTGTGATAGAGAGACGCTTAGTGCTTCTCAATTAAGTAAAACATACCATACCATTTTTAACGTTATATGTAACCACACACGTACCTTTAAACAGATTCGGTGCAATGTTGACTACTACTACTTGCACCACCATCCCTGAGATACCCTTCGTTATATATGCAGGCTATTCATAAGCTTCGACACTTTCACTATCACTCTCCTCCTCACTCTCACTTTCACTAACACTCTCCTCCTCACTCTCACTTATTATGGGCCAGCATCCCGGTTGGGTAAGTCATCACCTAAGGGGAAAAGCAGGCAAACCCGCCGTACTGTCGAATCCTCCGAAGAAAGTCGGGTTCCGATTGGGTTCCAATGAGTATAACAGATTCTTCTACGTAGCCCCTATAAATGATGAAATGCTCTTGGGTGGGGATTTCCTCCATCCTAATAAAGCAATTATTGATTTCGGGAGGCTACTACTAACCATTGGTG
>NW_022724996.1:66785-67217 GCF_011630105.1 Anneissia japonica
GCTAAGCCAAACTTCATTGTTAGTCGTCTTCTGATTGGCTATAGTTACGTAGCAACTTTTGATATAAATTCTCATTTTTTGTTACAGTTTCCCCAAATTCACGATTGCCGACAATCGAATTATGTTACAATTTAATAGTATTGACATTTTTGTGCAAAAGCCAGGTAGCCCGGATTGGTGGGTCACAGAATTGAACGTTTTCCATCCTCAACCCACGGTCTATAGTCCATTTTGACTGATATAAAACCTGGTCGTGTAATTAATTTTTAACAATCTGAACGTAATACTTGACAGTTTACTTCGTTTACCATCAGTGACTCGCACCCAAAAATTGAACATTCTTTTCTCAACTAATAATTCGATATTTAACACTTCACAGCTGACCGGTCAGGGCAGTGCCAGGCACATGCGCGCGTCCCACAATGTTTGAGG
>NW_022724996.1:67240-69115 GCF_011630105.1 Anneissia japonica
GGGGGGGGGGACGGGGATGAACAGAACGATATATTATCACCTACACTTCCCTGGTTAGCCGTTTGACTCGAAAAAGGAATTGATGAATGGATGGATGGATGGATGGATGGACGGACGAACACACCAATGAACGGATGCATGGATGTATAAATGCATGGATGAACGAATGCATGAACGGATGTATGAATGCATGCATGAATGAATGAAATAATGAATGAATGAAATAATGAATGAATGAATGAATGAATGAATGAATGAAAATGAATGAATGAATGAATGAATGAATGAATGAATGAATGAATGGATGGATGGATGAATGAATGAATGAATGAATGAATAAATGAATGAATTAACGAATGGACGAACGAACGAATAAATAATACGTATTATATAATTATTTTATAACATTATTATACAATATTAATCTCAGTTGGTCAAAAGTGTCGACCAATACTTAATTTCTGAAATTGTTCATTTTTTGTGAAGATGTTTCATATAGATCAGGTAATGCGTTGAAGGTGATGGATTGTGTGAAGAACACCGATAAATTCAGAGAGCATTGTATGCCAATTAATCATCATAAACATTTACTTCATATAAACATAATATGTTTTGTATCGAAATAGGTGAATTTTCTGCTTCTTTTTTTATAAGCTTGTACAGAACTGAACCTATTGAATCAAATCAATACAGAGTCTAGCTCTGATATTTAATTTAATTTTCTTCACTGTATGATTACCCGGGGCTGATTTAGAGGGGGCCGGGCCAGCCCCAAACCCTCCCTCCCCCCCCCCACCTTTTTGGAAAGTCAAAAACAAAAAAGAAAATAAAAAAGGGAAGAAAAAGAAAACAATGATCGCCCGAAAGGCATTAGAGGTTATTTTTGGGCGTCTGAAACACAGAAATTTCGGGGGGGGGGGATGGGGGCCGGCCGAATGCTCCCGGACCCCCTATGATATTGTTATCTCGATCGGTCCCACATTTGATCACTCTTCCGGCCCACCCCACCCCCTCCTTTTGTTTTTGGATATCTCTGGATCCGCCCCTGATTACTGTACTCTCGCGAGCGCCCCGTTTGAATAAGCGCCCTTCTCGAAAAAGCGCCGTGAAAATTTCCTTAAGCGCCCCGTTTTAATAAAAATTTGAGTAAACTTTCCCTCAATAATTCAATCAATTCTGGACTGTGGATGTTGGCATGATTTGAGGTGTGGAGTGGAATCACATTCTCCTTTAGTCAATATCAAAATGAGGATATTTATCTTGAACAGATGAGAGCTTCCTGGACAGACAGTATATTTCCAACATTCATCTTCTTATATTTTTAAATTTCTATAGCCTAGTTGAACTGCTTTTCCGACAATTTACACATACACATTCCCATCTAAGTTTTCAAGGAAACATGCAATGATCCTGCAATCCTGCTATGCAGTTGCAGACATTTTCTAAAAAAACCATAGCGCTTAATCCATGCCTAATTGCCTCCACGTTCCACATTGATAAACGTGTCTGTAAAATCAAGGTAAGTAGGCAGAGCTCAGCCACTAGCCTAAAGTTTGTAGAGTGTCTTCCTATATTTATTCACCGATGATCTACTAGCAAAATAAGTTCAATGTGCAACCGTGTGTATCTTTACAGCAATTTAGGTCTTATTATTTTTTATCCTTATTTTTATATTTAAGAATGACTAACTTGATAGGGCCTAGGCCTAATATAAAACTTCCTAATATTGATATCCATTATTTTTTTTAAATTAAATACAGATTTAATTGGCTAGTTACAAGTTTGATTTCTATCTGATTGGTCGGTTTCTTTCTGTTATACTTCTCTAAACATTGAAAACATATATGGATGGGTGAGATTTTCTCATCAGTATTC
>NW_022724996.1:70233-72218 GCF_011630105.1 Anneissia japonica
TGTGTTCACAGTACTACAAGAATGCCTTTTACACCTAAAATCATTAAAAGTCTCCTTGGAATGCAAATTCCCTGATATATAATACTGATATATTAATTATAAACTGATGTAGCTTGAGAAATGAATTAAATTTAAACAGTTTATTTATTTTTGCACCCGGGTACATAGGGTTACCATATTTATTTTGTTTATTATTTATCATAGTTCTGTAAACATATGATTGACCATGGCAGGATTGTCTATAAAGTACCTTTCAGTTGCCATTATTAAACAGACACTGTGGATGGTTTAGATGATAATAATAATAATTGTGTAGTTTTATATAGCGCACATATCCATCTAATGTAAGATGCTCAGGGCGCTTGAAATGTGGACTAGGAACTCGACCGATGACTTTCTTCGCCCCTAATGGTCCCTTCGTGTCTGTGCTACCCGGTAACCCGGTACCAGCAAAGCTTGTCGTCCACCACTGGGGCTGTCTGTTCCAGTACACCGGGGTAACCCCCTACTCGTCTCGAAGGATGTACTGGGTTCTTTATAGTGCACACAAGCCATTGTATACACTGGGCCTACGGTTTATAGTCCTTATCCGAGAAGATTTGTTCTACCACCAGAACCATAGGCGAGCGTGCCGTTCGAACCAGCGCCGATATTATGGCTATAGCTTGCTAACCGCTCAGCCATTTGACTCATTCGATAAAGACATTGTGGAATAATTATAAACAGGGCCCTAGTAATTATAAATGTGAAAGTAGTCGCTTCATGGACTTATCAGTCTTTAACAAAATGTAAAAGGCACATTTAAAAAAATAAAAGAAACAACACTTACTCTGCATCATCTGCATGACAGAAAACTTGTACCGATGACGGCAATGCTGGCCATTCCAATACTTGCACAGGCCACATCATGGACAATGGTATGCCTGGCAATCGAGCCCAATAGATATCTCCTGGATAAATTCAAATTTTAATTATTATTATTATTATTATTATTATTATTATTATTAATTATTATTAACTTCCTAACAGTAGGTTACATATTACTAATAATGAAAACAAAATAATTAAAAGAAAATGCAAATTTACTAAGGCCTATTAAAAAAATAGCACAAAGATTCACATGAGTTTTGGTCATCACTTTCTGAATAGGTATTTGGAATGTCTATCTCATATTTATTGATGTAAGTATGTTAAAACATCTTTGATGATCATGTTTCATCTATAATGATTATTTGTACCTAAAACAAAACAATACACGTATACGTAAGAGAAAATATACGGTAGGTATAAACACCAAAATATGTAATATTTGAAATGTCACTGGACCGTGGTCTAACCAAGGCAATTCAACAAAATGACGCACATCTCCGCTCTTGAGAATTGACCAACAAAATTAGCAATTGAAAATTTACGATTTTTATAAAATTTCATGTTCTTATATAAAATTAATTTCAAGTCATTTTGGTAATGTTAGACTAAGGTGAACAAAACGAACATTTGAGTATATAGAGGAAATTTATTAATTTTTTCTGCGAAGCGAGTCTTATGAACGACAATACACCACAACATTGGTAAAATTAATTTTGAAATAATGAATATAATTTCTATCTAACGTTAGTGCAAAATATCATCAGGCAACTAACACGCGTGTGGGTAATTCGTCACATGCTAACGGTTAATTATGATTTGGTTGCTATGGTTTTTGTAAAGATCAGCGTTTAGGGGCGCGCGGCGCGTAGAATGTCGATGCAAGAGCTATTGGTTTTTGGCTACGTTCAGACTTGGATATAAGCCAGACTTTTGAGTTAAGCCCTGCTCAAAGTTAAGCCCGGCTTAACTTTGCCCGGCGTTCAGAGTAGCGGATTAGCCAGGGGAGAATTTTCATAATAATGAACCGTAACCAGGAAACGTGTTTCAAAACATTGATCGCGAAATGTACGCTCGTTCACAGCGTACGTAATTGAATGCTGATTGGGTCACTTTGT
>NW_022724996.1:72252-81977 GCF_011630105.1 Anneissia japonica
AGAGACAGCCCCCCACCCGCAACTATTAAAACCTGACTTAGAAAAGTTAAACACGGTGGCACGCGCCAGGCTTAGTTACTATAGGAACAAACCCCGGCTTGAGATAAGCCACCTAGTTCAGACTGACAGGTGGAGAAACCCGGTGAGTTGAGCCGGGTTTATCCACCTAGTCTTAACTAGGCCTACGTTCAGATTTGGAGAAAAGCCAGGCTTACGTTAAGCCCGACTCAATGTTAAGTCCGGCTTAACTTAGCCGGGCGTTTAGACTAGCCGGATAAACCAGGCGCGAGCATTTTGCATATTTATGAACCATAACCAGGAAACGAGTTTAGAAACATTGCGCTCAAAAACGTACGCTCGCTCACAGAACACGTAATTAAATGCTGATTGGTCATTCTTTTGCCCGAAGTCAATCGAAAACCCCCGCAGCGATTAAAGCCCTGCTTAGAAAAGTTAAACACGGTGCCACGCCAGGCCTAGTTACTATAGGAACACAGCCCAGGATGAGATAAGCCACCTAGTTCAGACTGGCACGTGGATAAGCCCGGTGAGTTTTGCCGGGTTTATCCACCTAGTCTGAACTAGGCCATAGGCTACGTTCAGACGTTAATCAATGGCATAACTAGCAAGATGTCCAGACTGGACGATTAACGAACGCTAGCGTAAGTATTCGCGCGAAATATTCGTATTCGTAATTCGCGCATTTTATCTTCTGTTTTACATCTAGGCTTATTTTGATTGGTCAAATCCTGGCTGAGTTCAAAATCACTGATGCGTTACTGTCGTAAATCAGTGGCGTACGCAAATCTGGGGGATCAAAAGGTTTTAGGATGATATGGACGGGGAGGAAAATTGAACTATTCCTCTTCCATGAAATGACCCATATAATCAGTGTCTCAAACAGCCTCTCCTAACTCAAACTCCTACTGCCTAGCTTCACGTTGCTGATCCCCGTTTTAAACTAGAGCTGAGTCGCAGTCCACCAGTGACTTCCGGTTTTTAACTAGCCAGTCGTATTGCAGTAGCTCTCCATTGTATTTTCTAGTTGACCTCCGATGGGTGTCAATGCTCCTGCGCAAAACATGTAGGCCACTTAAACATCGCGAAAGCTTTTCTCATCCTAAATGACAAGTTTATTAACAGATTATCGCGGGGCAGTGTGTAATCCCTCAGGGCATACTGTACACCGTGGAGCTGGAGAAGAGGCTGTCTCTCAACCTAGGAGCGTGCTTGATGATGACGGCATTACCTTAAATCTCGGAGGGTAGTGTCTGACGGCCTCACGCATCGAAGTCACAGAGTCAACCTACGACAAATATTAATAGGTGCTACCAGAAATACCAGATCATTACTCGAAATCCTGGTAGACGTTCTGCTCTCGTCAGTAAAGAGCTCCATCGCTATAATATCTCCATTGCTGCACTTTCCGAAGTCCGTCTAGCTGGTTCTGGTGAACGGAAGGAAGAGAAGTACACCTTCTTCTGCTCCGGTGCTGAACGGCAAGGCCCAGTTGGGATAGGCTTTGCTATCGGGAACTCCCTAGCTAGAAAACTCTCCGAACATCCAAAAGTTTATTCAGATCGCTTGATATCTCTCCGCATTCAACTGCAAGAATAACCACCTTTTTGTTATCGCAGCTTACGCAGCAACTCTGCCTAGTACAGAAGATGACAAGGATAAGTTATATGAAGCACTTACAAGTCTCCTTCGCTCGGTTACTGACAAGGACAAAATTCCTCTGCTAGGAGACTTCAACGCTCGTGTTGGGGCCAACCATGGTGTATGGTCTCCAGTTATTGGACACTTTGGCCGTGGAAAATGCAACGCGAACGGAGAACACCTGCTAGCCCTCTGCGCAGGATTTCAGCTAGCTATAACCAATACCTTTTTTAACTTACCGAACCACCATTTCAATTCGTGGAAACATCCCAGATCGAAACAATGGCACTTAATGGCTTATGTTATCACTAAAAGAATACACCTACCAGATGTTTGCATCACGCGTGATTTTCCAACTGATCATATACTCATTCGCTCGAAACTCAAATATCTTTCATCTTCGCACTCAACATCCCGGAACAGCTGCAAGGCCCGGGTTTGATGTTGGGAAGCTCCGCTCTCCTGAAATCTTCTCTGCACTCAACTCGGCCATCAATGAATATTTGATGCAACTCTCCGTTCATCACCAGTCTGTAAACTCTTATTGGGACAATCTTGCTGATGCCAGCAATATATTGCTACAGACCCTACCTTAGTATGCAATCGATGTGGACGTGTTTGCCGTGCCCGCATTTGCCTCCTGTCACATATGAAAGCCTATCAAAGAAGATGAGGATGCCCTGGTCGATATCGACCGGGTGCAACGATGATGATGATGCTAATCTGGGGTCTGTTGCTGGATTACCGTATGCCAGTGATTGTGCGATATTACTGGCGTTCGCTACGCCGCGCCCAAGTTCACACCACTCGATTAACGTTACGCAAGCGTAAGTCGTTGTGTCTGAACATAACCATAACCTTTCATGTCCCAAGATGTGGGTCTTTGTTGAATTGCCTTGGTCTAGCATAAACCAAACTAAAATTATTAGGCTTACAATGCAAAATATTATTTTGTCATTATTTTGTCATTGTTATTCCCAACCCCTAACACGGTTTTAATCTCGAAGTTTAATAACAGTAATTCATTTAAAAAGCATAAATGAAACTTAACTATATTAGCTAATAATTTACAGAATGGGCTGGAGATCAAATGGTCAGAATGGGTGGACTATATTTCGAGACTACCAACACAGCCATATGATCTCAGGATTTGCAATGTGGTTGCCAATAATGGCGTCCTTAACTTTAATAATGCTGACAAAAGTTGTATAAGTGTTTCTCACACGCAAAATGGAGATGATTATGAAGCAGACTTTGAGCTAAGTTTTCCAGGTAGATCTTATTTTATTTTAGTCACTAGTTATACAGTAATAATTACATATTGACCAACTTTCGTTTTATACATCAAGAATACATATTTATAGTACATACAGTAGTATATAGTGTATATATATACATACATATATATATATATATATATACTGTATATATATATATAATATAAATCATCAAAGGTACATATACAGTGTTAAATAAGGACATGATGGAACATCGTAGGCTACCCTGTAGCTTTTCAACGAAAGTCCTATAAAAGTCATTGTGTAATAAAATGCCTCCGACGGGATTCGAACCTGCGACCTCTCGCTGACAAGGCGAGCGTCATAACCACTAGACCACGAAGGCTTCATGGTTGAACAAGTCCAAATAACCGTCGGCAACATTGTATTACACAATGGTGCGCCTCAAGTGGGTGTTTGGCCAGATAAATTGTATTTTGGCCTTCTCAGATTATAAGAAAAAGAACAACAATCACATTAACGCCTAATCTATTCACTATTATGTTTTTTGTTTGTTTGGGTTTTTTTTTTTTTTTTTTTTTTTTTTTTTGCTGTTATTGATTTGTGTTTGTTAAGTATGAACAGTGGTGGCACCACCGTCTGAAATCTGAGAGGAGGGGCAAGTGAGGGCAAGGTAAAATTTTAGGGGAAAATATGTTGGGGTGACCAGAGGTGGGTGTGGTCGCCCGTCGCTCAAAATTTCTGGAAAGTGGTTCAGGGGGAGGAGCGAAGCATCCGAAAAAATGACAATTTAGGGGGTTTCAGAGGCTTATTTAATCGATTTTATAGATAAATAATTTACTAATATGCAGAAAATACATATCACTTATTTTTCTCCCCGACGAACTGTGGTTTTTCTTCTTTTTGGGGGGAAAAATGCGAGGGAAGGAATAAAAATTATCTTGGGCGAAAATTAATAACAGAAAAGCTAAAATATCAACTAGCTGATGATACTACTTTGTTTTAAAAAAAAACAATAGTAGTATTGCTAAAGCAATTCAGATAATTGAAAAATTTTAAAAGTGTCTGGAATAAAATTGAATAAAGAAAAAAGTAATGGAATATGGATAGGACCATGGAAAGAGTCTTGTTCTGAACAGGCACACAATTGATAAAAAGGTTGATAAGTGGTGAAGATGGTGTATGGAAAGATATTCCGATGTATTACCTGTAGAAATGTGCACCCTCAAAGTCTTTATACACATTAGTTGTATACAGATAAATGAATTTTATGCTGATGTACTTAAAGCAACTGCACTGGAAAATAAAATAAATACTTTACAGCTTGGAAATTTATATGTTAAAAAAATTATAAAAAAAACACAACTGCTATGGGAGAATGACTATTAGATTTGTGGACAAAATCTAATGTCTCGTGTATTGTGTTAAAGTCTAAAATAACTGTTTTACGGTAATAAATTAGACTCGAACTCGTGGAATGGTAGCCATTTTATTTAGCAACTACAACTTCAAGAACGACAAATATAGTCCTCTATATAATAGAGGGTGCTAGACATGAATCTGCTACATCTCCCCTTTTCTATAGTTGTGATACAACTGACATAATTAGTATCCTTTAACAACATAATCAGATATCAGTTAATGATTAGCATAAATATAATCACAAAAGTATCATTTTCAATTAACATGCAAATATGATTAAGATCTTTTTAGCTCAACATAAACAATACAACTCAGTATTCTTCAATCAACCTTTTAGGCTTCTTACCATATCTGGACTTCATCTGATTTGTGTTCTGATTTATGTTATACTCCTGATTACCCACTGTTGATCTTAATGGCGTGTTAATTATTGTTTGTTTTTGTAAATCAATCATTTCTGCATGTGTATCTGAATTAACTGTGTCTGTATTTTCTGTTGTGATGTTTATGGGAGGTATGATACTCTCTGGATCTTGTGATTTTACAATAGGTTTTTCACTTGTTTCTAGCAAGTTTCTGCGATTTCTCCGCAATACTGATCCTCTTTCTGTTTCCACCAAGTATGATCTCGGGGCAACTTTACTTAGCACAACACCTTTGTGTTTCCGTTCTGACTTGGACTCTTCTCTTACAGCATTACCAATATTAAGCGTAGACAATGATTTAGCTCTTTTGTCATGATAGTACTTCTGTCTATTCTTTCGCCCTTTCTTAGTTTAGTTATTATTAGTTATCTTTCTATTGTACTTTGATTTACTTGGTAGTGTGAATAGAAGATTAGACTTAATTACTCTTCCCATTAATTCAGCAGGAGACAAAGCTGATTCAAGTGGAGTAGACCTGTAATTCAATAGTCCCATTTCCCGATCTTCTTCTGTATAATCACGTATTCCAAAAATGTTCTTTACTATTTGTACACAATTTCTCTGCCAGACCATTTGATTGTGGGTACCTATGACTGAAGGGTCTATGCTCAAATTCCCATGATTAAGTAAACTTGCTAAATTCTTCACTGCTATAACAAGGACCATTATCACTATACAGAATATCAGGCTTACCTTGCCTGCTGCTAAATATGTGTTTCATTGCCTTTATTACAGTTGAACTATTCTGACTTGTGATTTTTTCCACTTCTGGGAAGTTAGAATATACCTCGACACATAGCAAGTAATGCTTTCTATTGTACTCAAACAAATCTGATGCTACTAATGGCCATGGCTTTGTACTTACAGAGATTGATATTAATGGTTCAGTTTGTTGTTTATTTCTGTATGTGAGACAAGCTTCACATGTCTTTATCACATTTTCTATATCTTTGCCCATTCGTGGCCAAAACAACACTTGCTTAGCTCTATTTTTACATTTCACTTCTCCCAGATGATCTTCATGGACTTTTCTAAGCATTTCTGCTCTCATACTTTTTGGTATTACTATATTATGGTTTTGTACACTACTCCATCAATGACATACAATTCATCCCTATAATTCCAATAAGGTACTATTTCAGGAGGACTTTCCTTTTTATATTCGGGCCACCCATTTAGGCTTGTTTCAATTAACCTCCTTAGACAAACATCCATTTTAGTTTTCTCTCTAACCTCTGTTAGTCTTTCTTTCGTCATTTGCACAGTTTCCATTACAGCGTCTACATGAGCCTCAATTTGTTTTTCAACAACACTAATAACAACTTAGTGTTTACTACCATATGCTCTTGATAATGCATCAGCACAGTACATGTGTTTCCCAGGGGTATATGTCAAACCAAAATTATACTTTTTTAATTTGAACCGCGTTGAAGTCTAGGGAGTGTATCTACCAATGATTTAGTGAAAATCGCAACGAGGGGTTTATGATCAGTCTATGTTCGGCCATATAAATATTGATTGAACCTCTCATGTGCATATACAATACACAGGGGTTTTTTCTCTATTTGCTAGTAATTGCATTCCTCTTTAGTCATGGCTCTTGAGACATATGCTACTGGACACCACTGGTCATCATATTTCTGTAATAATACACAACCTATACCTGATTTAATAGCATCACTACTAATCAAAAATCTCTCTATCTGGGTCATAGTATTTCAAGACGGGTTCACTGGTCTATGTCATCTTTTAACCTTTTCCAAGCTATTTTTTGTGGTTCTAACCCTGACCAATGAATATCTTTCTCTAGTAACTTTCTTAGTGGTGCTGCTTATGTGCCTGAATCTGGAATGTATCTTCCTAGATAATTTATCATACCCATGAATCTTTGTAGGCTCTGTTTATCTGTTGGTCTGTCCATATTAACTATGGCCTCAACTTTTGCCTTGTCTGGCTTTACTCGATCTTTTGTGAGTAGGTCTCCAAGGAATACAAGCTCACTTGTCCCTATTTTACATTTTTCTTTATTTAACTTCAACCCTACTTCCTTACATCTCTTCAACACTAAGATTACCAATTTATCATGTTCCTCCTTCGTCTCGGCATGCACTATTATGTCATCCATACTTGTTTCTACATTGTGAATATCTTCAAATAACTGACTGATAGTACCATGATAAACTTCCGGTGCAGAAGATATACCATATGGTACTCTAAAAATATATACCTTCCCATTGGGGTGTTAAATGTGCAGAGCTTTGAGCTTTCTTCACTCAATTTCATTTGCCAGAAACCTTGAGATGCATCAAATTTAGAGAATATTTTAGATCTTGAAAATTTTGCCAGAATTTCATCTCTTGTTGGGAGCTTATAGTGCTTTCTTTTAATTGCTTTATTTAAGTTTCTGGGGTCCAAGCAGACTCTGAGTTTACCATTTGGTTTATGTACAACTATTAATGAGTTTACCCAGTCAGTAGGCTCTGTTACTTTACATACATTATCATTTTCCATCCTTTTCAACTCTTCTTTTAGCCTATTATGTAATGCAAATGGTACCTTACTACATGATTCAACCACAGGTTCTACGTTATCTTTAAGCCTAATAGTGTGTTCCATAGGTAAACAGCCTAACCCTCATATTCATGTACAATGTTATCATATTCACCACTACACTTACTTGTCTCTTCTTGCACTACATTCTCTTTAGGATACAATACTCTCTCATCTTCTTTATCATTACATTCAACTACAGTCCATACTTTCTTTATTTACTGTTCACATGTTGGCAACCCTAAAATTGGTTGTACATTCTCTGATATTATGAACATAGTGTTTACCTTTACACTCGAGTGGCATGACACATTTACCTACCTATTTCATCACCAGAATAGGATGTTAGTTTAATGTTACTTTCTGTCATCTTTGGTTTCTTGTGTAAACTATTATAGTCACTTTTGTCGACAATGTTCACATTAGTTTAAATGGTATGACTGTTTCTTTAATCACCTTTAATAGCATGATCCACCAATCATTTTCTTTCTTCGTATTTTTAGCTACCGAGTCAATAATATAGTCTAGTCCTGCTGAGCTTCCTCTTCATCTTGTTCAACATAATGAACTTGCTTCCCACTTGGTCTAATGTTATCTCTACTTCCATGACTCGAAACTCTTCCATGTGTCGGATTTGACCCTTGTACCTTAGTCATACACTTCTTAAAAAATGGCCTACTTTTGTTGTTGCACTGCTTTCCAAACGCTGGACATTTTCTATATGCATGAATGTTGCCACAGCGACCACATGGTTGATGATAATTATTGGCAGGTTTATTTGCATGTACCAGGTCTACTGCACTGGTTTGTTATTTTACTGATGTACCATAACCTAATTCTTTCAATTCTTTATTTGTTGCTTCTGCATTTCTTGCTAAATTTATGGCATTTTCTAGGGATGGATAATTCATTTTCTTTATCTACTAATCTACGACGACAAACTTCATCTAACATACCTGCGATGAGTCTTTGTTTAATGACTGTTTTAACTCTCCCTCTTCGATGTCACATCCCTTTATTTTCTTTCTAATTTTGGACCTGATATGATCAATCGTTTGGTTGGGTTGTTGTTTTAATTGCCATAATTCTTCTATTTTTATAAAGGTATTTCTTCTTGCAAGACAATGTTCATCAAATTTCTTAATTACCTCATCTACATTCCATTTCTCGTCATGCGATGCGAATTCGAAGCCTTTATATAGTTCATATGCCTCATCCCCAATCGTGTTGAGTAGCACGCTCGTTTGGATTCTCGACGGTTTTTCTTCATACGCGAGTATTTAAATCTCAAATTTCTGTTTCCAATACTTCCAATTTTCTGATAAGTTTCCGGTTAATTCTAGATGCTTGGGTGGTAGAATCCATGTTATTGGTAGAGCAGCCATGACTTGATAATCCGTCGGCCACTGCTCACACCATGTAATGTCTCGTGCATTGTTTTAAAGTCTAAAATAACTGTTTTACGGTAATAAATTAGACTGACTCGAACTCATGGAATGGTAGCCATTTTATTCAGCAACTACAACTTCAAGAACAACAACAACAGTCCTCTATATAATAGAGGGCGCTAGACAGGATTCTGCTACACAAACCTCTGCTTTTTAGGAAATTATAATACATACTCCAAGTATTGTTTTGAGTGAGTGGATTTATTCCAACATAATTTATGTGGGAGATTTATGTGACGGAAATAGATTAAAATCACCAGCAATATTAAAAGCAACACTTATAAATCAAAGAAATTGGATTGCACAGGTAAAACAGGTTTTAGGTGCAATACCTAAAATATGTATAGATTTGTGTACAATTAAACTGAAAAGATAAAATAGATAAATAGGAAAACAGTTTAATAAATACGTGGAAAAAAAGAAAACTTACACTTTTTGGAAAAGTTATGATAATCAATACTTTAACATTATCACAACTCATATTTACAGCCAGTATACTTAATATTCCGGATTTTGTCTTTAAGGAAATCGACAAATTAATTTTTGCCTTTCTATGGGACTCCAAACCGGAAAAATTGCCAGGAAAACATTGTATAACAATGTTCAAGAGGGCGGTATTAATTTACTTTCGAGCAAGATGTTACACCTTGAGAGTTAACACACACAAAACTGGTATCAACAAGGATCTTGGCTTTATAAGCGGTTATTCATTCACCAAATATGTTATATTTGTGATCCTATATATTTTCATTATCTCTTAGACTTATTTTCATGAGGATGACTATTATGACGATGCTCATTTGTGATTATTATTTTATTATTACTTTTTATATCAGATTTTGTTTATATCAGATTTATATCTATTTTTATTATTTCCATTATACACCAATTTTATATAGACCCTTTGTCTCATTTTAATTACTGTTCTCTCAGATTCTCAGTATTACAGTTGACTTCCTTATTATTGTTTCTTATACACATCT
>NW_022724996.1:82954-85453 GCF_011630105.1 Anneissia japonica
CTCAATTTATTTTTTAGTGTAATTGATATTATTACTGTTTGTTTACAGTTTAGCTAATGTAACCAGAGCTCTATAAACAATAGAAAGCGTGGATTCAAACCCCTCCTATAAATTAGCAATCCTTGCAAATATTGATAGTCGGTTTATACTGTCGCATCCGGGATTTCTTTATTAGTATACGCGAACATGTGTGTTAAAAAAAAATACTTGTAAGCTTAACAGAAGTGAAACATTCAGAATAAAAGGTTTCTTATTATTAGGAAAAGTATAATTCTCTAATTCAATGTTTAATATAAATCAGGAAACCCATACCGTAATAGTTACTGTTTGTAAACATATTTCTTAGATACAAGTTCTTAATTTGCGAAGAGCTCAAAAATTAAGTATTACAGTTTAATTAAGAAGAGTGGTTTTTCCTTTTTGTTAATGGGCTCATAACAATTTAATATTTATGACGATCCATGGAGAATAATAGAGATAAGCTCGACTTTAGGTGTCGAAGGATCTGATTGGTGATTCATTTATGATATACATATATGCGAAGAGTGCAATTGCAATGATTAGACTACTTAAGATTACCGACTAAAGATATATTTCATACGGTCTCATCGTTCAGCTACGTTAACAGACGTGACGATTTAATATCAGAAGTATACTACACAGTCTAGTAAGATGGTTAACGTATCGATAACAGCCCAATGCAATCTAACTGGGATTCAGATTTTCTTCAAACTCTTGGATTTAGGCGAACAATATCAATCCGCTATTATGGTAATGACTATCTTCTGTACAATAAGTCTTGTCTTAAACTTGGGTGTTGTTTTAATTTTTGCATCAGAAAAAAGGTTGCACAGACGACATCATATATTTCCTGTTTCTCTAGCAGTGTCAGACTGCATTTACGTGAGCACTACTCTATTACTTATCTGGTATGAATCGTCTGATCCGTCATTTCGAAAAACAGTATTTCCTATTTGTTCATCGTCTTTATTTGTATCCGTCCAGACTGTCCTAGCTATTGCCATTGAACGACTTGTTGTAATCGTCATCTTTCCATTCAAGCAAGATTTGAATTCACCGAAGAATCTCCTTACAGTTTGTGCCGCCATTTGGATTCTCTCATACACTGTCATTGGCCTCTTTAACATAAACGATTTGTTGTACAAATTTGAAGCTATCTCAAGCATTTTTCTTCTCTCTGTTATCATACTTGTTTTAGTGGCATATTGTTTAATATACGTTTCTGTTTGCGGACACGAACGGCATATGAACACACTTCCACAAGAACTCAGACTTTCCAAAAGATTACTGAAAACATTTTTATTTGTTGTCATTTCTTTCGCTCTCAGTTGGATACCAGTTAGTATACTAAGCTTTCATGATGCGTATTTCACCATCAAATGTAACGCTGATTTAAGAGATACCCTTTACCATATTTTCTTTAACTTAACCTTTATACATTCTTTTGTAACACCGATTCTATACGGATTGAGAATTGAAGATTTCAGAAAATCTGTGTCTAAGCGAATGTGTTTTAATAAAACATCTACACGTATTCGTTCGGTAAACGCGTGATAAATATGTTACTATAACCAAAATAATGGTGTATTATTCCTAGCCATATAGAATATTAAAACAGAGTCTGTACAGTGGTGGACTATTAAAAATGTAAAGTGTCTAGAATTTTATGAAATGTATTTAAAAAAACAAGTCAAAACTAGATGTTACAATTTAAATATTAGGCAAAATTCCTTATACGTCACATTATTCAATTAACTTAGATTTTCGGGTAATATGGTCACTTTATATTTTTTATTTATTTAGACAATATACGCTATTTTATCACTAAAGTTGTTTGTTTGTACTAACACTACCTTCAACATAGGCTTCTATACTAACGCAATTTGTAGATTCGTGTTAATGTAAAATTATTATTTTGTGATATTCTAAACGATTATAAAGAATTTAAAAAAATCCGCATTATGGTAAGGCGTCTCAAAGGCGGTGCTTTTAAACATTTCTTCTGGACGGATAAGAGTAACAAACAAGTGGAGCTTGGTGATTAAGATGCTTGCCTTCCAATCCCAATGTCCTAGGTTCAATTCTTGTCATTGTAACGGAGATTTTTTCTAACGACCAACATACAACTCCCTAAGCTTCAGCATTTCCGTATGTAAGGCATCTTGTTATTTGTCTTGTGAAGGTTTTTGCAACCTTGAAGACTGATTAACTTTACCGTTCAGCATATCTTTGGCCCTTGTGCCTAAAGCTGAAATCATTTTAAAAATAACATTTTCCTTACTAATTATCATTATTATTTTCAACATATAATTTGCTTTATTGTATTATTTTTTATTTCCAAATTCTATAAATATAGAGGGATTAAAAGGGCTTTAAAAGGACAGACAACTGTAACTGTTTTCGTTTTTTTTTTAAATCAAAAGCTGCATTATTGCTATTTAAACAAGATCAGTAATGGAATGTGGAGTAGTTATATAT
>NW_022724996.1:86754-92627 GCF_011630105.1 Anneissia japonica
TTTGAAACGTATATATTATTCTTAAATATACATCATATATTATTATTATTATTATTATTATTATTATTATTATTATTAACACACCATTTTGGTCTAGTTCACTTACTTTTGTTTGTTAACATTCTATGCATTATAAGTACATTATCTCGTTTGCCGGAACTGTCATGCCATAATTAAGTAGGGCGTTTTGTGTATTGCCAAGTAGATTCATACACTTTAATAATTTAGCTTTCAGTGGAGGATTCATGTAGGATAGGATACTTTACCTTGATTAATCTGTTTAATGGTATATATTACGAGAACAGTAGCCTACCATTATTGTGATTACACTTGCCACAGGGAATGCAAAGATATTTCATAAGGCCTTATTTTACAGCGACGCTAAAATAAGTGACGTTTCCAAAATATATTACAGTAAGAAGATGACTAACATGTCGATTACCACCCATTGCAATCTATCAATGATGCAGGTTTAATTTAAAATGTTGGATTCACGTGAACAGTATCAATCCGCTAAGGTGGCAATGACTATCATCTGTACAATAAGTGTTGTTTTAAACTTGGGTCTTGTTTTTATTTTTGCATCAGAAAAAAAAAATGCACAAACGATATCACATAAGCAGTATTCACTGTTGGCACATCCTCTATATTCATATCTGTCCAGACTTTTCTAGCTATTGCATTTAAACGACTAGCTGTCATCGTCATCTTTCCATTCAAGCAAGATTTAAACTCTCCAAAGAATCTTCTTACAATCTGTGTCGCTCTTTGGGTTTTCTCATACGCAACCATTGGCGTCTTCAACTTAAACAATATGTTGTATAAATTTGAATCTTTCGAAAGGATTTTTCAAATATTTATTCTCATATTGGTTATAGTAGCATATTTCTTAATATACACTACTGTTTGCAGACATGAAAGACAGATGGACACAATTCCACAAGAACTGAGACTTCCTAAAAGACTCCTAAAAACATTTTCACTTGTTCTTTCATTCGTAATTAGTTGGATGCCAGTTAATATAATAACTCTTTTTGAAGAATATTTCGACATCTTGTGCGAAGCTAATTTAAAATATACCATTTACAGTATTTGCTTTAATTTCGCATTCAACATTCTTTTATAACGCCAATTCTGTACGGACTGAGAATTGAAGATTTCAGAAAAGCTCCGTCTAGGCGAATGTGTTTAAAAAAAAACATCTACCCGTATACTTCCTGTAAACACGTAATGAAGAGGATGCTGTAACTAAAATTATAGTATATTAATTCTGATGATATAAAATTATTTTAAAGCAAAGTCTGTCCAGTGATGGCCCATAAAAATATAAAGTGTCTACTCGTATATGGGCGGTAAATACGTGAAAAATAGTTAAATATAACCAAATAGTATACTTATATTTATGAAATAATTAGATTAGACAGAGCACCTCCGTTTTATTATCTCCATAACACTTACTGTACAGTTTTTATTATTATTATTATTATTATTATTATTATTATTGTTGTTATTATTGTTATTGTTATTGTTATTGTTATTATTATTATTATTATTATTATTATCATTATTATTATTGGATAAAGCAGAAAGCAAAAAACTTATGCTTTAAGCTTTCGACTATCACTGTAGTTTTGTTCACAATGACACACGAGTTCTTTTGTTTTCTGCTTTATCCAGAGATATAAAGTTTTAATTGATATTTATTATTGTCAACCTAGATAGATGAATATACATCAGTTGATTATTATTATTATTATTATTATTATTATTATTATTATTATTATCATTATTATTATTATTATTATTATTATTATTATTATTATTATTATTATTATTATTATTATTATTATTGTATTTTCATTATTATTATTATTATTATTAGTCTTAAATAAAACAAAAAGACAGTAGCTCCGAAAAGAGACAGAGACATTTTGAGGTTCAACGTTTCGATCTATTTGATCATTTTCAAGAATACTGATGAGAAAATCTCACCCATCCATATATGTTTTCAATGTTTAGAGAAGTATAACAGAAAGAAACCGACCAATCAGATAGAAATCAAACTTGTAACTAGCCAATTAAATCTGTATTTAATTTAAAAAAAATAATGGATATCAATATTAGGAAGTTTTATATTAGGCCTAGGCCCTATCAAGTTAGTCATTCTTAAATATAAAAATAAGGATAAAAAATAATAAGACCTAAATTGCTGTAAAGATACACACGGTTGCACATTGAACTTATTTTGCTAGTAGATCATCGGTGAATAAATATAGGAAGACACTCTACAAACTTTAGGCTAGTGGCTGAGCTCTGCCTACTTACCTTGATTTTACAGACACTTTTATCAATGTGGCAACGTGGAGGCAATTAGGGATGGATTAAGCGCTATGGTTTTTAGAAAATGTCTGCAACTGCACGCGAATGATTAAAACTAGTAATGTACTGCTGCATATTTATTAGTCAACAAGACTTAATAATAAAAATTGAATATTGAAATTAGCAGGTTGAAATTAGCAGGATTACAGGATCATTGCATGTTTCCTTGAAAACTTAGATGGGAATGTGTAGGTGTACATTTTCGGAAAAGCAGTTCAACTAGGCTATAGAAATTTAAAAATATAAGAAGATGAATGTTGGAAATATACTGTCTGTCCAGGAAGCTCTCATCTGTCCAAGATAAATATCCTCATTTTGATATTGACTAAAGGAGAATGTGATTCCACTCAACAGATCAAATCATGCCAACATCCACAGTCCAGAATTGATTGAATTATTGAGGGGAAGTTTACTCAAATTTTTATTAAAACGGAGCGCTTAAGGAAATTTTCACGGCGCTTTTTCGAGAAGGGCGCTTATTCTTACGGGGCGCTCGCGAGAGTACAGTAATCAGGGGCGGATCCAGAGATATCCAAAAAAAAAGGAGGGGTGGGGTGGGCCGAAAGAGGGATCAAATGTGGGCCCGATCGCGATAACAATATCATAGAGGGTCAGGGAACATTCGGCCGACCACCCCCCCCCCCGAAATTTCTGTGTTTCAGACGCCCAAAAATAACCTCTAATGCCTTTCGGGCGATCATTGTTTTCTTTTTCTTCCCTTTTTTAATTTCTTTTTTGTTTTTGACTTTCCAAAAAGGTGGGGGGGGGGGTTGGGGCTGGTCCGGCCCCCTCTAAATCATCCCCTGGTAATCATACAGTGAAGAAAATAAAATTAAATATCAGAGCTAGACTCATTCATTTTCATTCATTCATTCATTCGTTATTTCATTCATTCATGTATTCATATATGCATTCATGTATAAATTTATGCCTTCATTCATGCATGCATTCATACATCCGTTCATGCATTCGTTCATCCATACATTCATACATCCATGCATCCGTTCATCGGTGTGTTCGTCCGTCCATCAATTCATCCATCCATCCATCCATCCATCCATTCATCATATCGTTCTGTTCATCTCCGCCCCCACCCCCCTTTCACCAGATAATGTCTCACGACAGCTCAAGCATTGTGGGACGCGCGCATGTGCCTGGCACTGCCCTGACCGGTCAGCTGTGAAGTGTTAAATATCGAATTATTAGTTGAGAAAAGAATGTTCAATTTTTGGGTGCGAGTCACTGATGCTAAACGAAGTAAACTGTCAAGTATTACGTTCAGATTGTTAAATTAATTACACGACCAGGTTTTATATCTGTCAAAATGGACTAGTAAAATAAAAAAAATTCTAACATATTTTGAAATTAATTATATAAATAAATTAATGATGAAAGCAGACCAAATAATTGAACTTCAAAGAACAACATAATCATGAATAAACCCTGGAGCTAATTAATCGAAACGAGAGAAGGCATATGCATGCAACGAAGGTTTATAATGTAGGTTAAATTTTTTCTCAGTTTCATTCGCATCTTGTCTGTTTTTCCAGTACAAATTCCTGTTTGCTCGACTATTGAGCCAAAGTTGCAAACAATGCTCAAAATATTCCCCCTTAAGTCGAATCTAGAAATTTAATGATTGGTGGTAACAGTGCTTTAAAGTAGAATGAAATATCCTAATATTGTGGCACACTGTTTAGCCAATGTAAGCCAAGATCTATAAACATTAGAAAATGTGTATTTAAAATACTCCGATTGATTACCAATCATTGCAAGATTCGTTAACAATTATAATCGGTCTGTTCTTACATTCAGGATTTCTTTATTAGTAGGCCTATAAAGAACCAGTACGTGTTTAAATATGATTGTGACCTTAACAAAAGTGAAACAGAATAAAGGTAATATACACTTTTATCAGCACTAAATCTATTATTAAGAAGAGTATAATAGTTTTATCTAATTTGTTTAATTTGAATATATTGAGAGGAACCCATTTCGTTTTAACTACTTTTTTTTTTTAACATTTCTCTTATAAAATAAGGTCTTAATTTACAAAAAGCTTAAGTCCAATACGTGCGACAGCTTAATTGCGATCAGTGGTTTTTGTGTTTTGTTAATGGGTTATTAACACTTTAATATTTATGACGATCCATAGAGAATAATATAAATAACCTCAATTTTAGGTGTCGAAGGATCTGATTGGTGGTTTCATTTATGACGTATATATTATGCGTAGAGTGCCATTATAATGATTAGACTACTTAAGATTACCGATTTAAGATATATTTCATACGGTCTCATCGTTCAGCGCCATTAATAGACGTGACGATTCAATATCAGAACATTATATTACACAGCCTAGTAAGATGGCCAACATATCAATTACCGCCCAATGCAATCTAACTGGGAATCAGATTTTCTTCAAACTCTTGGATTCAGGCGAACAGTATCACTCCGCTATTATGGTAATGACCACCTTCTGTACAATAAGTCTTGTCTTAAACTTGGGTGTTGTTTTAACTTTTGCATCAGAAAAAAGGTTGCACAGACGACATCATATATTTCCTGTTTCCCTAGCAGTGTCAGACTGCATTTACGTGAGCACTACTCTATTACTTATCTGGTATGAATCGCCTAATCTGTCAATTCGAAAAACAGTATTCTCTATTTGCTCATCGTCATTATTTGTATCAGTTGAGACGGTTCTAGTCATCGCCATTGAACGACTTGTTGTTGTCGTCATTTTTCCATTCAAGCAAGATTTGAATTCATCGAAGAATCTCCTTACAATCTGTGCCGCTATTTGGATTCTCTCATACACTATCGTTGGCATCTTGAACATAACAGATATGTTGTACAAATTTGAAGCAATCTCCAGCATTTTTTTTCTATTTGTTATCATATTTGTATTAGTGGCATATTGCTTGATATACGTTTCTGTTTCCAGACATGAAAGACAGATGGACACACTTCCACAAGAACTCAGACTTTCCAAAAAACTACTGAAAACATTTTTACTTGTTGTCGTTTCTTTCGGCATCAGTTGGATACCAATTAGTATACTTGGTTTTTCTGATGAGTATTTCACCATCAAGTGTAATGCTAAGTTAAGAGATACCATTTACCATATTTTCTTTAACTTAACATTTATACATTCCTTTGTAACACCAATTTTATACGGATTGAGAATTGAAGATTTCAGAAAATCTGTGTCTAAGCGAATATGTTTTAATAAAACATCTACACGCATTAGTTCGGTAAATACGTAATAAATAGGTAATTAAAAAGAACAAGCCAAGTGCGCTATATATAAAAATATAGCATGCACAGTTGTGGATAGGCAAATAACAGTGGAAGTTACAGTGATGACATATTGACTTATATTATATATTATTTCTGATGATATAGAATATTAAGACAGGATCCGACCAGTGGCACACCATAACAAATGTAAAATGTCTACTGTCAATATATACTACCGGTACTACTACACT
>NW_022724996.1:92880-101756 GCF_011630105.1 Anneissia japonica
AATATTTTATTTCCGAAATTTTCGGCAACTCCTGTTACCTTCGTCAGTGCATGAGTATCAATGAGAAACTTAACAGAATACATAAGAATATACAATGGGTGATTAATCACCAGATCTATAAACAATAGGTTACACAGTCTTATCACTAGCAATGGTTTATAAGGAGGCCTTAAGTCTGACATAAGCAAATTGGCATAAATAACTGGTCAGAGTTGCAAAACTAATGAATGGTAAACAAGGAAATAGGCCTATAAACAACAAAAATATGATGATGATAATAATATAATAATGTCAAATAAAATGTCAAGTGGACACATATTTTTGTCCAACCGATATATTTTTATCCATCTAGTCTAACTTCTATTTCACAGTTGTTTTTTTTTCTTTTTTTCCCCTTATTCATCATTTATATTTTTATATCATATATTATATATTTCTTCATGCCTTTTTTGATAGTTATGTGTCCACTTGACATTTTATTTGACATTATTGTACCACTAAAGGGCGCAATCAATGTGTGCCAAACGTCCATTTGGTGACTATGGCTTTTACAATTTTTTCACATGATTGAAGATGGGTATACCCTGGTGAATCTATCCTGAAAATATTTTACATTTAAACAAATTTTAAGGGTAGTATTTTTCAACAAATGTCGGAAATTCCTCTATAAATATTTCAAATGCTATAATTGACTACATTATATCAAAACACGTTTTATTTTTCTTACAGACAATTCGGAATTACTTCAAAATGTACACGTTTCTTGTATATAAATTGAGAAACACAAATATGTTTTGGTTTAAATTTGAAGTTTGCATCAATAATAAATCGTTGTTTAAACGACAGAAAAAATATTTAAAAATCTATTTTTAGAAAAGTAGGAGAGAAAGTTTAGATTCATGTGGATTCATGCTTTAATTTTTACATCACCACCCTCAGTATAGCCTTAGCTTTATGATGGTACCAAAGTTAGCTGCTATTTTTTGCAACTTTTCGAGCTAGACGCACTTTTATTAGTCTTGTTTTCGTACATTTGAGACACAATTTAATTAGAGCAAACCGCAAATCAGAGGGATGTACGCGCGTCTACTCAACCAGTTCATGCAGGCGTGGGAAAAGCTCTCTAAAAATGTACAAACTGCTCATGATTTGACAGTAGCAAATCTTCTAATATTGTGTTGCTGTTTAGAATACTTTATTAAATTTGAGCAGCCTAATAATCCAAATATCATATATCATAATGAAGATGATATCTACAATTGTTTTTAACTTTATTCAAAGACATCCAAGATTGTGAAAAGCTTCCTGTTCCAACTTAAGGAGAGGTGAGCTACTACGCGAGTAGTAACGACCTTCCCAGCAAACAATAATACGTTAAGATAACGTGACAATAATGTTACAGTTTTTGGTTGAAAATTTTATTTTGTAGAACCATAAATACGTACTGAACATAATTTCACAACGTTTGCACGTTCCTACAACGTTGTGTAAACGTTATTTTGTGACATACCTAACCACAACATTGGCCAAGAAAGTTATAAGAACGTAAACACGTGTTTGCAGGGTTTCTAAAGAAAATAACTCGTGGCTTGACAGCAGGATTCCATTTTCTGATGAAGTTATTAATGTTTTGACACAGAACAGAGATATTCTTTCCACACCAGCAGAAAACCCACAAGAGACTTAAAAGCAACCAAAACCGGGACGTCCTATCGAAGTATGGGAGGATCTTTCCAGAGAGTTTGCACAAGGGTAAAGTACAAGAGATGTTGACATAAAATGTACGCACTGAACTTCTTTATAAATTTTGATTTAGATTTCGATTTCGATTTATTAAAAAAAATCTATATTCACTGTAAGATTAACAATAGAAATGTTAATGTTGGCCTAAAACACTTTTGGCCCCGTCCAATCAGAAAAATGTATTTTGATGACGTCATGGAAAATACAAAAAGTTTCCACAGAAGTTCTTTTGTCCTAAACATCCTTAAACATTTCAAAAATCATTGTAGTATGAACTTGTTTTGGTATTACAATAAAAACTGACATCGTCCAATCAGAAAACAGTACAAAAATGACGTCAAATAGATTTGAAAATGCTTTTATTGAATTCTACGGGTATGAAGACCTCTAGATAAGTCTTGTATTCGCTTATATTTGCTTCTGTAATGAGTAAATAATTTTGGCACACTTTCACTTCAGTCTGGCCCACTGTGCGCTGGAAGGATACGAGGAACAAACAAGTGGAGTTAATTTTCTTGGTTGTTAAGATGCTTGCCTTCAAATTCCAGTGTCATGCGTTCAGTTTTCGTCATGGTAACAATGACTTTCTCACACCAAAACCAACCTAACTCTGTAAGCCCCAAAATAAGACTTAAAAGTCGTCGTATAGGGCATCCTTCCTTGTATTTGTCTTGTGAAGGATTTTGCAACTTCGAAGACGTGACTTTGTTCACTGTTTGGCATATCCTTAGATATTGTGTCTAAAGATGAAAAATGTAATCGTTCATTATTAACTATGGTTACAATTAGGCATATGTATATTAATGCTTATATCAATGCCTAAATATAATTATGTTGAGCATAACTTGCAATAATGTATTATGTTTTCATTTGATAATGCCATCATAAAAAGAATGTTGTGAATAAAACGGCTTTAAAAGGACGGAAACTAGACTATGTGTTTTTGTTTTTTTCCAAAAAGCTACAACGGTGCTATTAACAAGGTCATGAATGACATGGGATGCGGAGTTGTTTTGGCGAAAGTCATGACGAGTGTAAACTCAAGTGACTTTCCGTTTTATTGCGTCCCTTGGGTATTGTTGCAAAGCTCCTACAAAATGACAGCGTAAACTTACGCAGACACATGCGTTTGTAGGGCAACGTGTGTTTTGTGGGGCAAGCACTTTCGAACACCAATAATATTCCAAGGAAATGCAAAGACATATTTCCAGTGAGATCCTTTTTGTGGTGAGTATTATAAGTATAAAAGCATATCTGCCTTTAAACTATTTAGGAAAGTGGGAAGGTGAACCAAAAAATATCAATAATCAGAATGATTAGCCCCATCACTTTTAGTTTGTTTATTTATTAAGATATTTAGCCAGGATGACACAATAATTTTCAGAAATGTTTTTCATTGTGCTGTGTTCCCACAAAACATAGTGCGTTATTAGAACAAGAGTCTTAGTGGTACAAATGCGTATCCCTATAACGTTTGTATCAAGGTGATGTGAATAAGAGCTGCGTAGATGCAGTCCGTGTTTTTTTTTTCTTTTTTTTTTCTATGGTGTGTGATAAAAAGATACTTTCTTATAGATTACGAGGTTGGTGTTTAAGAAAATCAATGTTAATCACCTTAATTTTTTTTTATCTTAGAATTAGGTTAGATAAACCTTTATCTATACAACTAAATTTGTATGACCTATACAATATGTCGCTATCTTTAATGCGCGGATTATATTTGTTGATGTCCAAATCAATAATTCTTAAATAATATTACTGTGTTTGAAGAATTTTGAAACGCAAGTAAATTTATATTAATCTTAGATATACGTAATATATTATTATTTTCAAATACAACATAGTGTAATAGGTCTAGAGTATTTACTTTTGTTTACAGTTTTTCTAATTTACCAGTTTGACATCCTAGGCATTATATACACAGTACATCATTTCGTTTGGCGGAACTGTCATTAAGTGTGTGCTTTGTGTTCACAAATTTAATAAATTCATAGCACTCTAATAATTTAGCCAACAATGGGAGTTTCATTTAGGATCAAATATTTTACCTTGGGTAATCTGTTTAATGGTACATATTACTAGAGTAGCAGCTTACCATTGTAATCACACTTTTGTCACAGGACATAAAAAGAAAGTATTTCATACGGTCTTATTATTAAAGTAGATTGGACCTAAACCAAGTAACGACCTTCTTAAATCAACCGCGGAGCCGTGTTAATGGAATCAAAATGTATAATAACATGAGTTCTGATAAATGTATGAGCCATTCTTAATATGAGTATCTTAAAGTGTTTGTTATTAACCTCGGACTACATTGTCAGTGTTATAGGCCTATGTGTTACTGATTTTGGTTGTTATTTTCATTGACTTTTATTATTAAAAGAAACTGTGACGATACCAATGGCCAACATCGGAGAAACAATTGACAGTACTGTACTGCATCTTATTACTAGCGTGTCTTTAGCAGTGGTTGCCTTGTCAATCTTGTAGTCTATTCTTAAATTTGTATTTTTACCAACATCTAAAAATCAGCAAAAAATTATCATTGTTACTGAGTTTGCATCAATTAAATTCACAAACTGAATTTATGGTTCTGATAGTAAATTTATTGTATGTGCTTATTGTAATGTAATGTACTGTATTTGGATTTATATAGCCCTTTATAACGAAGTCTCAAAGCGTTCGAACTCGTGTTTGTCTACCCGGTAAACCAATACAGGGGATGTAGGAACTAGTAAAGATGTACTGGTTTCTGTAATGTGCACATGAGCAAGCTTGTCCTTATCCGCGAAGACTTCTCCGAATCAGCGCCGATATTATAGCAATACTTTGCGGGGCCACTGCATGCTCTAACCGCCCGGCCATTCAAATCGCCTGCTAAAAATATTATTAAACACAACACAAATCAAACTACTACCAGTACTCAAAGCATTAGCATTAAATTCTTTATTCATTTACAGTACATTTTTAGCCTCTAGATTTGTGTATTATTAGGAAACAAAAAGTTCGCTGCTTAAACTAAACAATATAAATTTTTAATAATGCGCAATGGAAGAATACTAAGAGTTTATATTTCTATAAAGATATAAATTTGCGTCACGAAAATATCATGGAGTGATGTTGTGCCCTACCTGACGTGCTATCGTACCGAATACTCAGTACGTCCCCAAATACTAGTGATATATATATATATTTATATATAGTGTATATATATATATATATATATATATATATCGTTATAATTTTTTTTAAAGCTGATCTATATAGGCATATTTCAAGTGGTTTTATTGGGTCTGCGCAAGGAGAACCCCAGAACATCACTGCTGTTTTTGTTGTTCTTGTTACCAGAGCTTTAAAAGCGTCCAGCGTCGCGACATGCAGGAATTTTTTTTTTTCACATAAACTAGAGGTGATTTTAGGTGAACCCCAGGATGCCCTTACACCTACAAAACAAAACAAGAGTTTCAAAAAGACTGTACATTACTGCCATTACCACTAATAGAACACTTCGCATGGATGGCGCGGTCGGTAAGCGATGTGTTCTAATGCAGCAAAATGTCGTGAGTTCGAATTGCGTCTTATTAATCACTTTTAATTTTTTTCATTTCAATTTAGAACATTTTATTTTTATTTATTTTATTATTTATTTCTGTTATGAACCCTTGCCGAAAACCCAATATAATAACCTACGTCACTGTGTACTGTATTTAAGCATAGGGGATATTTGCTGTATGATTTAAGCATATTTTAATAGCGTCAACAAAAAGCATAGTCTAAAGATGCATACACGAAGCGTTAAACGCTGAATAGGTAAAGATGCATACACGAAGCGTTAAACGCTGAATAGAAATAACCTCGGTTAACATGCGGACCGATGACCGGTTGCTCTTGACTTCAATGGTAATTGCGTTAACATAATTTTAATTACCAGTTTACAAATATTAAAAAATGTGCAGAGGTTTTAACTAGTTTTTAGGATATTTGCTTTGTCCCAAGTTCAAGTTCGAATACGATTCCAGCGCGAAAAATGATCAATGTGGACGGTTAAAACCGCCTTACAAAAAATATTTAAATAAGTACAGTATTCATAATTTGCTGGGTTTATCCAAGTACCTTCAGAAAATAGAAAATTCTATTCAAAATATATAAAGGATTATCACAATTGTCATTAAAGATTGTAAAACATAGGTCTAATCATTAAAACAAAAATTTATTTAATACATCATATGTATGTATATGTATATGTATATATACGTATATGCCAATATTTGCCAAACTTTTATTAAACTTGTACCGTACCGTACTTTTTTTTTATTTATCAACAACAACAGCAACAACACTATCAACCATTGTTTTAATAATACATTATAAATATAAACATATATTATTATCCTAATCATATGTAGTTATGATGCATCTAAGTATGAATGAGCGTATAGGCCTGTGTAAATTATATTTATGTTTACTGTGCTTGTGTTTACACTAAAAGCTTATTAAAAAAAACACAGCTTACAGTGCGTCAGAGCAGTGTCGAGGTTTTGTTAGCCGCACCCCTCCGATAACATCTTCAGCGATTTTCTTAATAGGCATATTTCCATATGGTTTTGATCCTGTGTACGAAAAGCAAGGTACACTATAGTACTATAATATAGATAGCTATTATACTGATGGTAATAAAGCAGTATTTATAATAATAAAATAATAATAATATTAATAATAATAATAATAATAAAGATATATATATATATACACACTATTATAATTAGTAGTAATAGTAATGCATTATAATAATAAATATAATATTAATAATATTATTAATAATCTGTGTGGTTGGCTTAAACCAGATCATGTAGACAAGAGTGCTCAATGCAGTATATAACAGAGCAGATAGACAAATAAAACATGTAACTCTGGGTTAAAGACTCAACATTTTATTGCACTACAGGCTGTTTCATGAGGGGTACCTCAATCATAAGGTGCTAGGCTCTGAGTGAAGGAATAATGAAGTACATAGATTGTGACAGTTTATCAGAACAAAAGTATCAAATTACTATTCAAATGACTGAAGAACTGTCAGTTAATATTAAAGAAGCCTGAAAAAATTGTGGCATGTGCATTTCACCTAGAGTTACAATCTCCCACATCAGCACTCCGAAAGACCAAACGTCGGAATTCATGGAAAATAATCGGTCACGTAGTCCTTCCACTGCTGTCCAGCGCACGGGTAGTTGAATCTACCAGAAAAAATAACATGTGATTTTTTTCTTTTAAACACCTTGCACAGTATGCATCTATAGGCCTATTATTTTTTTTATAAAGCGAATGGATTAGGCCTAATGTCCAAGAATTATATATGTTATCTACATTATGCCCTACGTAAAACAGCGTTGAATTTACCTACAGTAGTAACGAAGAAGTCGTCAAGAATATGCATGGTATTTTTTCTTTTAGCGTATTGTGCCACTTTTTTCCAAGGTTTATAATAATTAAGTAGTGCATATGCATTTAAAAAAAATTATTTTTTAGTGACATTTTCCTGGGAATGGGGCTTTAACGTAAAAATCACTTCTTTGTTATTTAGTTTCTGGAGATCTTCGGGCTTCAAGGGGAATTAGCACCCATTGGCCTCCACCAGAGATTATGCCATAGGACCCGGATTGTGTTTCTGGTCTGTATTTGGTCTACCTCTTGTGTCTCCACAAATGTACCATCGATGTCTGCTACAACTGCTCTTCCAAAGTCCGTAATCTTGCAAACCTTGTTGTCACCAACCAAAATATTTCTCGCTCCTAGGTTCCTGTGAATAATCTGCAACAAATATGCGGGTAATAATAACATTATTAATTATAACGCTATACTGATATGATGATGATGATGATGATGATGATGATGATGATGATGATAATGATAATAATAACAACAATAGGCGAGGCCCATGGCTCAGTATTATAATATTAGGAGTAATATTATGATGATAATGTTGATAGTTATGACAATGGAGATAATGATGAAAGATAACGATACTTCTGCTTTAAAATGTAAAACTCACAATTTTTGTTTACATATAAATGTAACGCTAGTCCCAATGACGGTGCAGATATACACAAAGAAAAGCAATTGAAACAGATAAACGTATAATGCAGGCTAAGACAACGTAACATAGGATGGACCTAATCATGTACTATTTCCAAAGGGAAGGGATGCTCTGTCCGAGTCTACCCAAATAATAATGATTACTGGTGAGGTGGCATAACATGCATTTTGGTGAAGTTTTTTTTTTTTTTTTTATTCAAGAGAAACAAAGTTATTAAAAGAAATTATCAAGATTCTTCAGTTTTAAATTTTACGGTAACGCTTTTATTAATTGGGTTAAGTTTACTTTGATTACAGAGGATTTTTTAAACTAGCCCCTCCAAGACAACGTAACATATGATGGACCTAAGCATGTACTATTTCCAAAGGGAAGGGATGCTCTGTCCGAGTCTACCCAAATAATAATGATTACTGGTGAGGTGGCATAACATGCATTTTGGTAAAGTTTTTTTTTTTTTTTAATTCAAGAGAATCAAAGTTATTAAAAGAAATTATCAAGATTCTTCAGTTTTAAGTTTTACGGTAACGCTTTTATTAATTGGGTTAAGTTTACTTTGATTACAGAGGATTTTTTAAACTAGTCCCTCCATGCTTTAACTGTCTTTGACTTTTGTATTTGTTTTATGCTTTTTTCTATGTTTTATTCTTGAGTTATAAAAAGCCTAGAGAAAAAAGTGTTTGTATTATAAGTCTATAATGTTACCTTGTGCCGCTGGATATGTTGCATTCCGGAACACACCTGCTGTGCATATATACACAACTGAGCAGACGATAGTTGGTCAATACGATTGTCGTACAGCGAATCGCGGGATTGTTGTAGATATTTCGACAGATCTGCATTCGGTGCAAACTCCATTGCCATGGCAACTGGATCTAGTCACAAAAACACAATATAAGGAAATGTTACACAAAATAAAATAAAACATATCAACGATAATACAACAGTAAATTATGTTATTGAATTATTATTTGTTTGATAATAATAAAGTAATTCTAAATTGGAAAATGGTGCGGTAGCGATGATCTCATTGTTTATGGGG
>NW_022724996.1:108084-110180 GCF_011630105.1 Anneissia japonica
TATATATATATATATATATAAAAATCAAGTTGCTTAGCAATGGCAACACAAATACTGTAGGCTTAATTTTCTATTTGATATATATATATATATATACAGTATATATATCTGTCTCTTATACACATCTAGATGTGTATAAGAGACAGTCATTATTATTATCATGCATCATCATCATCCCCTTCATTGTTATACATCTTACTCTTCATTCCATTATTTAACCTTACATTTTTATCACCAGTAGTCCACACGTCCGATTCCAGCAGATTGAGCTTTTCTCCATCAACCACTAGCTCTATAGGTTTGTCATTTACGATCGATATTTCGCTTTGGTCGTCAAAAATAAAGCAGCGTCGTGCGTAGCGAGTATTTTTAGCAGTGTCGTTAACTCCCAACACGGCGCAGTATACACCTATTGTAAAAATCACAATGGATATTAGCCGGTTGGTAAAAGACTTAATCGTTTACCCAGCATTTTCGTGATAATTAAACTTATGCTTTATACAGCATAATTTTAAAAAGTCCAGCGTAATGAACAGCTATAATAATAAAAACAAGCAGCTGAAAACAAAATCGATGTATGAATCTACATAAAACATGGAACAGTAATTTAACTGTCCCCTGAATAAATGTTTACAACCGATTTCAGTGGTCCACCTGTTATCAAATTTTACGACATGTATTTGTGAGTGACATTGGGTAATGGACATGCAAAACAAACTGATACTTGGTCATCTTGTAAACATTCAGAGACCTTTAGATCATAATGATTCAGGAAACGTTAAAAAGCGGGCGATTAAACTACTTCATAACAAAGTCGGTGTAAAGGCACTTGTCTATGCAAAACAGATATTTTAAATGGATTGTTCATTGATTTTAGTTTCGAAGTTTACAAGATGATTGTTGGGAGGTGGATATTTTTCTTTTTATTTCAACTGATACTATTAGGATCTATCCAGGCCTAGTATCGAATTCTATCACTTAATATATTAACTTTTTTATATTAAATTAATGTCTGGGTTAATACACACTTGCAAAAGTGAAGTTTAAAGACAACCACATTTTGTCATTTTCATATTGTCAATGAAATTTTAGGCAGCTGTCCCACTTTATTGTATACATGAAAGGCTTGTTTGTTTGTTTTATTTCTTTTTAATTATATTTACCTTACTCGCGCAAATAAGCGTACTGGCGCTTAGAATATTTTGGCTCTTTTTGAGAGGCGCTTATTCAAACGGGGCGCTTATGAAAACAGAGTGGAAATTAAGGGGCGCTTATGGAAGTATATGAAAATTTAAGGGATGCTTATGGAAAATTGGAAAATTCAAGGAGCACCTGTTTTTTAATCGAAGATAAACGAATGGTTTTGTTGAAGGAAAGATAATCGTCGAGAATACACGTCTCATGACAAGAATGTTGGGGGTTTGCACAACAGCAGATGGAATTAGTGGTGGTGATGTTGGTGGTGGTAAGTGTGTTGGCCATCTGCCCATTCAGATTAGCAGGACCATTGCATGGTTTCTTGCTTAGATACGAGAGTGATGAAGTCAGTTTATTTTGTTTGACTGAAAATGGCCATACAGTATTTTAATGTTTAGATATTAAATACTGTAGTTCTAAAGCAAAAAGGCCGGGTAGCAATAAAACAAGAACTGGATTCTAAAGATATATGAACACTGAAAACCATGTTAAACTTAATGGAGACTGATAGACAGACATATGGATAGATGGACTGACCGAACGACAATGCTATGATAGTGCGAATAGTTGATGCAGAAAATGAAGTTGGTGATGCAATGTACTGTACTGTATGATTGAATTTTTGGGGGAATCGAGGGGTATTCGAATGAGGTGCTTATTCGCGCGAGTACGTAATTTAAGTTTTTCTTGTTTTTCAGTATTAATATTTTGCGGTCTGAGTAGTGTGAGCTATTTTATTGTGGAGGTGGAGGGTGCTCTAAAAAGTATCCTATCATTACCAATACTCCCATGCATATGTCTAGAATTGGCGGGACAATTATAGACACTGCACAGATTGAGTGTGCCCCTTTATATATTATTTTTGTACGTGTACAATCTGTGCGAATACACAGCTACTG
>NW_022724996.1:110739-112352 GCF_011630105.1 Anneissia japonica
ATATATATACAGTATATATAGGGCCTATATATATATTGTATATATATATATATATATATATATATATATATATAGGCCTAATCAGATTTGATAGAAAAGGAATCTCCAAAGAGATATAGATATTTTTTTTTTTGTAAATAAATCATGATATAATAGAGATAAACTCCAAACCGTCTTTCGGTAATGCTTTAATTACTAGTACAGGGTATATATACATTTTTAAAGTTAAAGAAGAGGAATCTGCAAGTGCGAAAAAAAGTTCGAACCCATTAAGAAAAGCATTACTGCAACACGAGAGCGGAAGTAAATGGGTGTAGTGTTCGGGTGTCACTTAAACTTCAGTGAAAGTGGGGGCGAAGCCCTTGAAAACTATGGCAGTTTAAGAGTTACAAATGCTAAATTAATATACTTTATATTCTACAAAGGTGTAAAAAGCATGCGCACATATATATTTTTCTTCCTAACATTATTGCTTTTTTCTCTCCCTATCCACCGCCAGCCCACCCCTCTTGCTGGCGCCACCCATATGTAAATAGATTCTTACTTGTCACTGTGTTGAAGAGGTTCAGTTAATCGTCCATATCGTGTACAAGAGTGTGAGCTCAAATTCGGGTCATCTTTATTGTGGTTCAATTTACAATCAATGCTGCCATTAGCTACTGCATCACCACCTGTAAAATAAAGACATACCGTACTCGATAAAGTTTCTAAAGCTTAGACAAAATTCTAATAAAGATTATTGTGTCGATATATACACGTAGGCGTATACTATTTAATTTGTTTGATATGTCATTAATAATAATAGTAATAATAATAATAATAATAATAATAATTATTATTATTATTATTGTTAGGCCTATTAATTATTATTATTATCGTTATTATTATTATTATTAGGCTTATTATGAGGACTATTATTAGGCCTATTATTATAATTAGAATTATTCTAATTATTATTATTATTATTATCATTATTATTAATATTTTTGTTGGCTTTTCCCAGCAGTACTGGGAAAAGCCATTGTTTTTGTTCTGAGATTTTTTTTCTCTTTTTTTATGCATTATTTTTCCTATTTTTTGCACTGTTTTTTTTTTTTCGGTCGTCACTTCCCTTGCTTAGAATTTTTCCGTACTTTACTGAAGCACACGCCATATATCATGCCTTTTCAATTTTTTAGGACCCAGACCTACATATTTCTAAAAAAAAAACCAAAAAAAAAAACCAATGGGTCCAAATGAAACATTCTATGTTATTTTGTAATGGTCTAGTACCGAAATGATTCAATTTTTGTGACGATCCAGCGTAGGGGATAGATCTGCGGACCATTTAAAGGAAAACGTCCCAGACCACATATTTCGAAAACGGATCAACTGATCTCAATGAAACATTCGGAAAAAGTTTAACCAAGTTACAAGGAAGATAGTATTATGTTGGCGACGAATCAGTCAAGGGTGTAAATTGGAGGGTTTTGAGATCCCATACGTAAATATTTATAAAAAGTTTTCGATGGGTGTAAAATAATGTAACTTTCTATAACAGTTTGTAAATATAATCCGGCGTAGGGTGTGAATATTGAGGCCCATTTAAAGGAAAACGTCCCAGACCAGATATT
>NW_022724996.1:112433-114554 GCF_011630105.1 Anneissia japonica
ACCGGCACACAAGAACTGCTCTAATACCTGTCTCTTATACACATCTAGATGTGTATAAGAGACAGAGCACACGCCATATATCATGCCTTTTCAATTTTTTATGACCCAGACCTACATATTTCTAAAAAAACAAAAAACCAATGGGTCCAAATGAAACATTCTATGTTATTTTGTAATGGTCTAGTACCGAAATAATTCAATTTTTGACGATCCAGTGTAGGGGATAGATCTGAGGACCATTTAAAGGAAAACGTCCCAGACCACATATTTCGAAAACGGATCAACTGATCTCAATGAAACATTCGGAAAAAGTTTAACCAAGTTACAAGGAAGATAGTATTATGTTGGCGACGAATCAGTCAAGGGTGTAAATTGGAGGGTTTTTGAGATTCCATACGTAAGTATTTATAAAACGTTTTCGATGGGTGTAAAATAATGTAACTTTCTATAACAGTTTGTAAATATAATCCGGCGTAGGGTGTGAATATTGAGGACCATTTAAAGGAAAACGTCCCAGACCAGATATTTCGAACTGATCCGAATGAAAATTTGGGGAAAGTTTAACCCAAGTTATAAGGAAGATATTATTATGTGTAGGGGACTATCTAGGTTAGGGTGTAAATTTGAGGGTCATTTAAATTGCTTACGTCCCAGTTATAGATGGATAAAAATGACACTTTGCAGAATAGTTTTTCATGGTGAAATGAAATGATCCAATTCTGGTGACGATCCGCAGTAATGTGTGGTTATGTAGACCATTTAAAGATTTTTTTTGACAGTTGATTAAACGCAATTTTCGTTTTCTAAAGCGCTTAAACCAGTTACAGCTAGGTTAAACTCAAAACTACCGTGATGTGCATGAACAATTTTTGCTTTCAGTCATTGAATCGCTATGAACTGAAAATGCACTTTCCTATGCAAGGACAGCCAGTATAGCACTCAATTGTTGAGTCACGATGTACCTCTCTATTACCATTGCACCCATAGTTCAAGTCTCACTAATAACGTCGCAGTAAACTTGGTTTTTGTTTTTTTTTCCACTTCACTAAAATCATATTAGTTTTCCTACTTTTTTTAATACATTTTAACGACTTTTTTTTTTGCAATTTCAACTTCATTTCTCATTAAAGCAATGGGAAAAAGTTCTATCTTCTGTTGTTCAAACAGACATATAGTAAGTCTAGTTATTATTGTTATTATTATTATTATTATTATTATTATTATTATTATTATTATTATTATTATTATTATTATCATCATCTGATGATGGGGCTAATGGCGTGTGTTTTACATTCTCTGCTTATTACGGGCACCACTCGGCCGATTCGGTAACAGCCACTTGGACACCAGACTAAGTTAACGCAATTTAGTGGGTCTAAATAAGTACTTTTCACCTCTTAAAATTATCCAATTGACCGCTGCTGAAATCACGCCCACTCTAAAATCGTTGACATAATAAGGAAATGGATATGTAGCAGACGATGGACCAGTAAAACGTGTCTGCCAATTCACAGATAAGCCATTTCCTCGTAAGGATGAATAGATAGGACTAGGTGACCCCTGCAAATCCTGGCAAGAAAAATCACTTGTAGATATTCCATTGGATACGTCGTCATTTTGTAGTAATACTGAGCAGTGCGATACCGTTGGCGCCTCAGTAACTAAAAAAAGAATAATTTATAATATGAGCATAATAATATTAGAATGACAATACTTTTTTTCACTTGGAATATTAACTTACTTCTCATGCAGTTGGGATCCGATTGAAAACGATTGGCACATGCACAACTGGGAACTCCTTGGAGAGAGGTACATGTACCAGGATAGCAAGACTTACTCCGCCACGAACAACGTTCTATGAATCGTAAAAGTTAAGGTTATGTCAAAAAGTTGTACATGTAGAGTTTATATTATTCTTACTATACTTATATTATTTCAAAACTAAATTTAATGACCAGAAAGATCGACGTTTCGGGTCCATCATGGAACCATTCTCAAGATCAAGTAAATTGAAAAACTAAAAACAAAAATACCAAGCAGTGACAGGAAGTAAGTAATTAATTAACATATCAATAGGGCCTACTGTGTGGAACCATAGTGGAGCCATGGAGGAAATATATA
>NW_022724996.1:114591-140193 GCF_011630105.1 Anneissia japonica
AGCCCTTCTTAGCAAATTAACTAGATAAACAGTTTGGCTTTGACTGAATCAGTTTAAGTGTAGGTTTCAGTTCTTTGATCCAAAGCATTTCTTTAATTAAGTAATCAAATTTGGATTTGCACTTAGATAAAACCTTGTAATAATTAACAGTTTCAGTAGTACTAATGTCATGTTCTTTTAAATGTTGTCCTATGTTACCTTTACTGTGCTCATCAATGTGTTGATAAAGGTGTCGACAAGTGTAGCCGACATAGCTTGCATCGCACAAGCCACACTGAAATTTATAAACAACGCATTGTTCATTAACAATCTTAGGTTTACTTTCTTTCGATTTCAAGATTTCACCTATCTTCCTTCTAGTGAATACGGGCATAATTAAGATACTGTGTTGGAACAAGTTTGATCTTTAAAATGGTAGAACAATTCTGATGGGTTGCTCAATAGCCTCTTGACTAGTGGTAATAATATTATTGTTAGATGTATTAACAATAGATTGTTTAAAATCTTTAATGATACCGTACTACTGATTAATTCCGCTGGGTAATTTAATCTATCAAACATAGTTGCAATATCATTAACTTCTTCAAGAAATAATTCATTGGTTGATGATAATTTGTAAGCTCTATTAAGCATAGTGTGTACAAGATTTCTTTTGTATCTATTGTCTATATGACTATCATAATGTAAAAGAAGACCTTTGTTAGTAGATTCCTTATACACTTTAGTATCCAATGATAAAGTAGCTGTTTTAAAAATAGCCATTCCTAAAAAGTTTATAGAATTATTATGGGCAATTTCCATGGTAAAGTCAATAGCACAGTGAGAGTTATTTATTATTTAAGGTGGTTAGAAACCGGTATACAGAATCCTCGTCAGGCATGAACACAATCGTGTCATCAACATATCGTCGGTAAAATGTTGGCATTTTATCAGCTGATTGTAGGGTGTCTTCGAGGTTGCTCATGAACATTTAAAAATCAAACTTGTTTCAACACAGTATCTAAACAACTTAAACAGCTTAGTTGTAAGATTAATAATGAAATTATGCCCGTATTCACTAGCAGGAAGATAGGTGAAATCTTGAAATCGAAAGAAAGTAAACCTAAGATTGTTAATGAACAATGCGTTGTTTATAAATTTCAATGTGGATTGTGCGGTGCAAGCTATGTCGGCTACACTTGTCGACACCTTTATCAACGCATTGATGAGCACAGTAAGGTAACATAGGACAACATTTAAAAGAAGATGGCATTAGTACTACTGAAACTCTTAATTATTTCAAGGTTTTATCTAAGTGCAAATCCAACTTTGATTGCTTAATTAAAGAAATGCTTTGGATCAAAGAACTGAAACCTACACTTAACAAACAAACTGATTCAGTCAAATCCAAACTGTCTATCTAGTTAATCTGCTATTATTGCTTAGCTCATTAATTATTTCCTCCATGCTTAGCTCCAATATTTCCTCCATGGCTCCACTATGGTTCCACACAGTAGGCCCTATTGATATGTTAATTAATTAATTCTGTCACTGCTTGGTATTTTTGTTTTTAGTTTTTTCAATTTACTTGATCTTGAGAATGGTTCCATTGTCATTAAATTTTGTTTTGAAATAGTAAGCGTCTCTTAATTCGTTTATACTTATATTATTGTGGTTAGAAAAACAAGCAGAAATACATATATTAATACGTTATTATGATTTTGTTAAGATAGTAAGCCTATAGCTTTAAGTAGTGTGCTGTGATCATGGTGGTTGTCTATGCAATAAACCAGTTTTAATTATATGATGGCCTATTTGTAAGGTAAAGTTTTAATGCATTTGTTTAAAAAGTATTAAAAGTAGCAGTTAGTAGACAAATATCGAAACATATTGTATACAATGGCACTTCATAAATGCATATACATTTACGGAAACACTAGCCGTTAAATACAAATAGGGTATGTTTTTAAGTCAAGATTGATGTAATACTAATTTTATTCGTTAAAGACCTGTTGCTAAACCTCAAAAGGCATAAGTGCAAATTAAGTAGAATCAATACATTCAAATTCACCTAAACTTACTTTGGCACACGCCGTCTACTAAATCATACGCCTTTATTTCCTCACTGATGTCGTAAAGGCATTTTATGCACACGGAATCCATAGCGTTCGTACAATCTACGGTTTCACAGTTACTAATCTCTAAATTGCAATCTTGAATAAAACATGTGATATTTTTATCAATTGTCTAAAATGTTTCTCATTTCTGACTATTTGTGACCTGAATAATGATGTATTTCTACTGTAATTATTCCTGCCTTGAACAAGACAATTAAGTAGGCCTATAATTATGTTGTGAATTAAATTCCAAAATATAGTTTAATAGTGCTTGTGTCAGTTGCAGAAGTTTAAACCACTGAAGTTTAACTTCTAATTAACATAAATGTTAAAGTAATCAAATCATAATCAAATGGCAACAATGACCTTAATTTAGTGTCAACATGATGACCCGAACAATTAAAGCATCTTTAAAATAATAATTACATAATAATACATAATATGTTAATGGTGATATTAGTAAGGATAAATTATAATAATGTAAGTAGTAGTGTAAACTAATTACTATATTCGCATGTTGGTCCATGGAACTGCTCGTCACATACGCACAGATTGGGGCCTCCACATCTTCCATTCATACATGCGGGCGCACATATAGCTGTACAGTAGAGATAAATAAATTAAGCTGTTTCGACAGTTATGCACGTGTGAAGATTTTACTTACACAAACAATTTTATGTTTTTTTTGTGCACATTTCTAAACAAAATATATCTGACTTACGTTCACTACATTCATTGCTACCAGGGGGCGCTGCATAACCGTCGCAACAAACGTAATCTCTACTGTACACTGTTCGATATCTAGCAACATAGCGATATCTCGTTCTACATTAAAGAACAAAAAATGGTACAGTATGATAAAATATAGAGGATTTTTTGAACTTACAATCGTCATATACGATACGATTTTTACTATATAATTACTGGAAAAGGTTATATAAATTTTAGCATCTTTATTTAATAATTTTTAAACTTTGTTGTTCTATTCGATATGTATCCCTTTCCAAAATGTGCCTTTCGTTTATTGTTTAAGTGTTAACGGGACCATCGGGACGTAAATACCCTTCTTAGGGTTCTTGATGCCCCATGATTATACTCATTTTTATATTTTTTTTCTTTGTATGTTTTATGTATGGTACCGTATCGCAATAAATAAAATCAAATCCACATATTTCAAAGAAAATCTGTAAGAATTAAATGGTCAGTGACACATTTTATGAACCATGTAAGCTCACCAAAATAAGGAACTAAATGGTGGCAAGCAACACAAGCTGCACCTACTTTCTACTGGGAATCACTAGCACATAATAATTGCTTTAATATACACTTGGAATTACAATCTAAGGCAATACTCACATGGATAGGACTATTTATTGACAAACAAAACATCAAAAATACTAAATTTACAACAAAAAAGGGCAAAAAATATTTGAAGCGCCCGGGCGCTCATTCGTGCGAGTACGGTAGCCTTGGTAACTCCTTTACAAAATTACAGACAAATGATAAAACAAACCCTATATATTGCTTACCTGTAACGGCGACATCTATTTAACCAAAGGAAGCCACAAGAAGACGTGTAACTTGACTGGTAAGAAGACTGAGCCACGTATCTTTCAGATGCACTTTTTATTGTTGAGCAAACGTTTTCTCTGTACAAAATAAAAAACAAATTAATCTTAAGCCCTATTCAGACTATCAAATTTTATTTGACAAAAAAACATGTGACATGCCTAAATATGGTCATTATGACATCACATCATGACCATATATAGGCACATCATGACCATATATAGGTACATCATAACTATAATGGGATACTACAATTTTTTTGTCAATATAAATTTGATAGTCAAGACATGGTGTTATGCATTCATTATAACTTTATTTTTCACTTTGGAATTTGAACATAAACTACATTATACTATTGATGTTTGTTTTTTGAAGAATAAGATACATGTACATTAAACATTTTTAAGTAGCAGTAAAAAGCCACTATTAAGTCTATTAATGAGGGTCTATATAAAGTTAAACAATATTGTAAAACAGACAAACCCATTTCGATCCAAAGAATGGACGGGTTTCCATATGAGAAGTAAACCGAGGGATATAACAGGAACTAAAGTGTGCAGAGCCATCATCTATTCCAACACAAATCCAACAAGGCAGGCCTACAATCTGTTATGAATACATTTAAATTTATTTATTTGTAACATAAGCTTATAATACTTTCTTGGTGTCAACTACGATGACATTCAAAACTTTGCAAAGTACAACTTATAGCATAATCAACAAATCAAAATACAGATAAAAATGTATTTATATTTTTATAACTATAAATTCATCTTTTTCAATGTCACATCTCTTTTTTATCCGATGATGCCCGAAACATGCTTTATCAAATAAATTTCTACTGTGGCTGATTGCAGTTTACAGCAGCTTTTTTTTAATTTTTTATTATATATCTAGAATACTCACTTAAAATTTAAAAAAAAAACCCTACTTTATAGACGTTTGACATACATTAAATTCATTTCAAAGTAGTATTAGTTTACCCCCTGATTCGTACATTAAATATTGTATAGTTTTGCAATCCGGGAATTCGAAAAAGAGAGGGCCCGGGGGAAGAAAGCTTTACCTCATTCTCATACAGTTGCAATTATGTAATATGGCACCTTTTAATGGCCAGAAATTACACACTCAAATATAAATTTTAATATAATTTTTATATTTTCTTTATCTTTTTTTCCGGCTGTCGTTTAATCCAACTCCCTTCAATCCACCTTCAATTCCTTACGTTGTGTATATATAAATTAATTATTAGCATAAAACTGAAAGTAGTAAGACAAAAACAAACCATGGAATGACTTAAAAATGATACTTTTGTCTTTAGTTTTCGCAGGCAGCAATGTAAGAATTTTCTTAGTAAAACGTCTGAAAATCACTTGAAGTCTTATTTTAAGTTTTAAAAGTTCTCTCTTGATTTTGTGCTGGAAGCATAACTTCCGTTTTTAAAATACGATGTAAAATATGGAACTGCATGTTGGTGAATCATCAACACAACACAGTGACGGGTATTATGTATTAGTCACACTGTGATTGACGAGTGGAAGGAATCTTTTCAAAATTGAGTAGTTGGCTACCGTTTGTGTTCTATTAGGGTTTTTGTTTCTTTTTCGTTTGTTATGTCAACCTTTAGATGTTTACATTAACCTGACAAAATACGTTGGCGTATTGTATACTTATTTTATACATACTTATTGAATTACATAATAGTTAGGTATGGAGAGAAACCTCCACTAGTTGGCAGAGTATCCGTACTCTAATCAAAAGCTTCTGGCTTCAAACCCCGATGGGGAAAGAGTACTTTCTCAAGCAAATGTTAATGTACTTATGGAAGCTTTGCTAAAGCACATAGACCAGTCAACAAACACACAGACCAGTCAACCAAGGTATCCAACAGTTTTTGTAGCCTAATCTAAAATCACACAAGCATGACGCGAGCATTCATAGTATTATTGATTTGGAATAATATTAGGCCCTATATGAAAACGAAAGATTAACTGGGACAATGAGTCACGTTAGCTTAAATCCCTTAAATGCAAGAAGTATTGTAGAAAAATCCGGGTTGTCACGTATCATTATAGATCTGCATTTAACACCAAACTATCAACCTGAAGATTTTACCCTGACACATTTTTAATTCATTTCAGATTAAACAACAGCTACAGATTCATTATGAAGACCATTTGTCATATTTATAGCTATAACCTTCATAAGTGGTACACAAGACCCTTTTTCATTACTCCAAAAGAGGACGATGATAGTGATGCAGATAATGATGATGATGATAATGATAATGACAGTAATGAATCATACCATGTTATAATTGCATAGTACAAAAAGAAATGCGGGCTATACTGGAATACCCCAATTGTCATGGCTCTGATATACAATTGTTCACGATGTATGCAGTTTTTAAAAACCAAGAACAAACTAGATAAATACATATTTGTGGGGTGTTTTAAATTTAAGCACTGGATTATGCTATAATATGAATGAAAACATTGCTTTGTCAAATTAGGTATCGTTAGTTTTGGTTTTTGTCATGCTATATTTACATGACTTGGCTATTTAAAACAACATTTCAAGCCCCGAAACATTGATTCAGAGATATCGGGATGGTGGCTGGCGGGGGATAGTTTATTACCTGATTTTGTTACATTTTTACCTAGTTATCATTTCTGTTATTTATTTATGAGCGGACCATTGCAATTGTATTTCTATGTAAAAAAATATTTTGACAAATGACAATTAAATATACTCAATACTGAACACTGAATACGAAAGCAATAGAGAAAAAGAATTGTTGAACAAATACACTGGTTGGTATGTGAACATAGTCATACCAGGTGCGCTCCTTTTGAATATGTTATCGTTATACGTAATTCAGAGTAAACATTAAGCAGGAGAGGTTCTTTATCAAGACCATTTGGCACATTTTCGACAATAATCTCCTAAGTGGTACACGGGCTTTTATTCACTTACTCAGATAATAAGAAGACTAATAATGCAGATGATGATTTATTTATTTATTTAATTATTTATATAGGGCTATATATTACAAATTCAACATACAAATGTCCAAGAGGAAACAATCGGCCAGGGCCCAACACAAAAGTGGGAATACGTTAACATAAAATAATATTCAATATAAAATATGTAAGATGATGATAATGGGAATAATGTTGAGATCATAATTATGTAGTATAAAATATAGGCTATATGAAGTGTTAGCGAATAACCTAAAATGTAAAGGTTCTGAAACACAATTGTTCGCCAATTGTGTAGGCTTACTTACACACCAGGAACAAACTACAAAAAAAAAAAAAAAAAAAACAGATTCGTGGAGTGTTCTTTATTTAAGCAATTGATTACAATTTGAATGAAAATGTTCCTTTGTCAAATTGGGAGGGGGTTCTTTTGGTTTTTCCCATCTCTATTATTTTCATGACTTAGCCTACTAAAGCAACAATTGACTAATGCAATACAAAAATAAATATGGAACAATGAAACTGGTTGGTATGCGAAGTAATTCTTAACAGGTGCAAACTTCAGGAAATGTAATGTTTCTAAAAAAAAGCTCTACTAGTTTGGAAGATATGTATCGGAACTCTAATATTGGAAGGTCTTTTGTTCAAACCTCGATGGAGGAAATACATTTTTTCTCAATAAATATTATTATAAATAGGCCTACGTATTTTTTTGGGGGGTATTTTTTTTTAGGTAATTTTGTTTTTACTAAAAGCACACAGACCAGTCAACCACTGTTGCCACGGTAGCTTAATTGGTAATTACACAGCATGACTCCAGCTTTGAAATAATTTAAGTGTCGCAATTTGGAATAATATAAAAACGACAGATTGACTATGACTCAATTTATTGTATTCCCATTTTATCACACGTATAATTGTCCAAAACAAAACAAAAAATGTAATTTTATTAGGTAATTTTGTTTTTACTAAAAGCACACAGACCAGTCAACCACTGTTGCCACGGTAGCTTAATTGGTACTTGCACAGCATGACTCCAGCTTTGAAATAATTCATATAGGGCTAACTTGGATTAAGTGTCGCAATTTGAAAAAATATAAAAACGACAGATTGACTATGACTCACTTTATTGTATTCCCATTTTATCCACGTATAGTTGTCCAAAAAAAAACAAAAACAAAAACAAAAACAAAAACAAAACAAAACAAAAAGAAGCTGTTGACTTTTGTCATCTACCAAGTGGACCTGCTTAACGGCAAACTATCCCACTAAAAATGGCCAGGACACATATTTTATGTCCACACGTCATTCAAACATTTAGTACATTTTTTTTTTCGAGAATCCTGATTTATATGTCGCCTATCACAAACCGAAGAATATACAAGTCGCTGGCGTTATTATTTCCCTGGTCACTAAACTAATTTTGGCAAACCAGCACATATTTTCTGTGCAACATTCTCCGCCCCCTGAGAGTATATCAAGTCATGCTGCTTTAACACGCACAACCTAATACGTTCAATGCCACACCATCCTAAGTACCCATTATACTCATGGGTGGAGAGAAGCAAACGTAAGTAACGTTCCTTGCCCAAGGAAACAAATAATGAGATGATTACTGTCATTTATGTAACGGTACCCTCCTCAGTGGTGCACGGGCCTTCATTACTCCAGAAGAAGACGAATGCAGATAATGACGGATGAAGATGCTGGTAATGATAATCATGCCCGTTTCCAGGAGGAGTTTTATGGTTCGAGAGAACCCCCCTTTGTAGCAAACCCCCCTCTTTTCTGGCGAAATCCCCTCTTTAAATTTCCCAAATAAGTCCTCCAACCCAACTAATGCACAGCTGCAGACCCACCCAGACACATAAATTTTCAAACATATCTGCTTTTATAGCACCGGGACTTCGACTGTGGACCTCACACCCAGAAACCCCCGCCCCCTTGGAAAAACCTGGCTACGGGCCTGATAATGATGATAATAATGAGGATAATTATGATCATATCATGTTATCACACAGTATAAAATGTAGGCTATGTAGAGTGCTAGATAAATAACGCAAAATGTCAATGTACACGGCTTTTATTCACTTACTCAGAAGACGAATAATGAAGAAGAATAGAAAGATGATTGATGATAATGACAATATTGATGATAATGGACCTTTCCAGGCCTGGTCACTAAATTAATTTTGGCAAACCAGCACATATTTTCTGTGCAACATTCTCCGCCCCCTGAGAGTATATCAAGTCATGCTGCTTTAACACGCACAACCTAATACGTTCAATGCCACACCATCCTAAGTACCCATTATACTCATGGGTGGAGAGAAGCAAACGTAAGTAACGTTCCTTGCCAAAGGAAACAAATAATGCGATGATTACTGTCATTTATGTAACGGTACCCTCCTCAGTGGTGCACGGGCCTTCATTACTCCAGAAGAAGACGAATGCAGATAATGACGGATGAAGATGCTGGTAATGATAATCATGCCCGTTTCCAGGAGGAGTTTTATGGTTCGAGAGAACCCCCTTTTGTAGCAAACCCCCCTCTTTTCTGGCGAAACCCCCTCTTTAAATTTCCCAAATAAGTCCTCCAACCCAACTAATGCACAGTTGCAGACCCACCCAGACACATACATTTTCAAACATATCTGCTTTTATAGCACCGGGACTTCGACTGTGGACCTCACACCCAGAAACCCCCGCCCCCTTGGAAAAACCTGGCTACGGGCCTGATAATGATGATAATAATGAGGATAATTATGATCATATCATGTTATCACACAGTATAAAATGTAGGCTATGTAGAGTGCTAGATAAATAACGCAAAATGTCAATGTACACGGCTTTTATTCACTTACTCAGAAGACGAATAATGAAGAAGAATAGAAAGATGATTGATGATAATGACAATATTGATGATAATGGACCTTTCCAGGCGTGTTAATCAAACTTAATTGAACAATTAGTTGAGTATTTATTTGACGACAAATGTGTTGTCCTCACAAAAGTACGTGTGTATATGTATGTATGTATTTTATTCATCTGTATAGGGGAGTTGTTTATATGGGCTTATGCTTGCTCAGCAACCCTTGCTTGCTTTGTTTTGTTTGTTCCATTTACTTGATTGAATTGTGCATGTAATCCATGTTGCGGTGAAAATAAATTTGATTTGATTTGATTTTGATTTTGATTTTGGACCTTTCAACTAAGCCCCGCCCCTGTTGCTAAGTGAATGTGTTTGATGTGAAGTACTACACCAAGGAGTCGTCTCGAATATCCAAATATATAGAATATTATGGGATAATGCACTGCTCATTTAATTTTCCGTTCACGTTTAACTGCGTGCTTAAACGTGAACATTAAAATCGTCTTTAGCGAAAGGCGGTGCGCTATACACCGTAGAACCCTCTCCCGACTATACCATTTTATTTGACAAAAACATGTAAAATATCTAAATATGGTTATGATGACATCACAATATGAACATATATAGACACATCATGACTATATATGGGTATACATCATTATTTTCAAAGAAAATTTTATAGTCTGGACAGAGCAAATGAAGGAATTTTGAACAGATGTCAAAGGTTATGGATAAACACGCAGTTTATAGATATCAAATAGCATATTCGTACACGGTGTATAAACACACTATTATTTGATAATTCTACTCGGTGTACTGATGCTTGATGAACCAGAGAAAATACTGAGCTGACACTGACGTACAGACAGGTATTATTTCATATGAACCCGGATACACGTTTAGGGTTGTATTAAAAGCTTCTGAATACAGGCTATTCATAATGATATAATATATTATTGCTACAGCTTCCATTAATTCTTTTTGATATGTATCTAAATATATCTCGCATAGGGAACAACAACAATACACATAACAATGAGAACTCACATAGCAACCAAGCTATAGAAAGTATGCCTTAATTCCTGTGTTGACAAAACTCTTAAAATTACGATTTGATGGGTTCACACTTTCCGTTATTATTTACTGTCAATAGTTGATTATCACTATACCTCATAAATATTGGTTGGATAATAGAAAAATAGGTACTACTGAAAATTGATTGTAGGGCCTAGCCTAAAAGTACACTGTAACCAAGTCAAACTGAGCTATGACGCCGAACTGAATATATTCTAGATGGTTTTTCCCATTATGACAGGTATTTCATCAAAGCATTGCATATAATGAAATGAATAGGCCTAGTATATAATCACGTAGGTGATTGCTATCGAGAAACACATTCATTACAGCTATGAAGATTTTTTTTTTTAATTGTATTTATCTCATTGCGATTTGAATCAAAGACCCTCCAATGTACATTTCCGGAGTGTCAATCAAACTTAACAACTGACTAATGAAAAACAGTGCCTGTCAGGAATACGGCGCGTGTCCAGATACGCGTATTAGGGAGGTTTCGCACGCGAACGCATACGGTTAGTGTGACGGATATGTCATCACTTATGACGTCATACGCCTGTTGCTATCCGCTAAACGTTATGCCTACAACCTCTCTAATGTCAAAAGACGCAAGTGTTTACCTTGCTAATGGCTAATATTTAACAACAAGCAACTTCCATAGTTGATTTTAAGGCACCTTTAATAACTCATCTTTTTAACGTATACTGTTTTAAAATTTATCCTAGCATTTTTATTTTTATTGTTAAGCGCATTGAGACTTTAACATAATGCGCTATATAAGCCAAAATTATTATTATTATTATTATTATTATTATTATTATTACTATTATCATTATTATTATCACATTGTAGACAAATTAGTTTTCAAGTAAAAAATATATGTCCTAGTTCAATTCGCAATACAGAAATATAAACCAGTGGTTTTACCTCAAAGACCATGGTGTACCGGGAGTTTTATAATTTGTTATAATAATATTATTAATAATTATTATTGATATTATTAATAACATTTATTATTAATATTATGTTAAAATTATTATCATAATAATTATTATTATTTACTTACATTTACGCTATTGTTTTGAGGCCAACTTAGCAAAATATGTAAGGGACGAGGCTTAGCGAACGAGCGAACGATCAGTTGCATACCAACTGAGTTGTAGGGTTAAGGTCTGTGCACACTACCACATTTTATGTGACAAATTTATGTGATATGCCCATATATAGGCATGATGATGTCATACTACCAAAATATGGGCTTATCACAAACGGTTGTCACTTAAATTTTGTTAGTGTGGACAGGAGCGTAAGCTAATATCATTCTATGTAGGCCTATTTTGTCATATAAACACCTCCCTAAAATAAACGTTTCGAGGCGTTTATTTTTCTTCTAATAAGTCATGTATGACTGTAAACAAATCTAATAGAAGCAACATCATTCTCAACACATTCTATTAATGTTATCCAGTAGAATTATATTTGTTTCTAACCTGGGTGTGATCAAAACCGCAAGTCTTTATGATCACATACCGTAGTATATAACACATTTTAACGGTAATTATGTGTTTGTATGTAGTTCCACAATGAAATTGAGGGGCGTGTATTACAATAGATACCATATTCAAATTTTATTTAAAAATTTTAAAAAGGGAAAGGTTTAATTATAAACACACCAAATATAGCAGCAGGAATTGATAAATGACACAGTAGCGATTTCATTACTTTGATATTGGGAGCTGTTTCTTTGAAATTTACAATGTCAAGTGTACGAACCCGGAGATAAATCGAATAAAAGCTTTTGTCTATGGTAATATTGAATTTCGATACTAGGCCGGACATCAACAGAAAATGTTACAATTAAGTACAAAAACACTTCCAACAATAAACTTGTAAACTTCAGAAACGAGAACGATGGACTTTAGCGGAGTTCACTTATAATACTGGTATCTATCTTCTATTCTTCTTCTTATAGAGTCCATACATGAGTTCGTACTCTGCTGAGCTAGAGCAAGACTCTGTTGTATGTCGAAAACTATACACTTTATGTTGATTTAGTTCTAAAACTCAGCGATACATTTTGTATCAATCATATTAGGGTAGCTTAGCTCAGTCATCTAAACTGGTGGTAGCCACTGTATGTACGCTGAACCATGGAGACCTCTTGGTCCCTGTTCAATTCCCATCGCTGCTCTCCTTATTATTTCAGCTAGAGGGCTGAAATGCAAGTTACGATAGCATTGTCTTTCGGATGTGACGTTTAAGCCGTTGGTCCCGTGCGCGTTGTGGCCCATGTGCACGCTAAAGAACGCAGTGCACTCTTCGGAAAAGAGTAGGGGATTGTTTCCCGGTGTACTGCCCAATCACCACCAGGACCCCACTGGAAATACGTCTTCTTTATATAGGCCTAATAAGACTTTCGCCGTGGGTTATCCTTGGTGTTTACACCTAATAAATCCAACCCAAACCATTAAGAGTTTTACACTGCTTTTAACATGTTTAAACATGCTAGAAACTATTTGCTATAGTATAGCTGTTTTTTTTTACAAATTATATTGTTAAAAACGTGCGTTTTTAGCGTTTCCTGAATCCAGGTGTTATGCGAAAGTTATCTGAATATTTACAGGATGACCAAACTTTATCATTCTGATACTGGCCCTGGATGAAAATAATATGTTAACACTGATCAGGTACACAGGGTAAAGAAGAAATAAATAAAAAAATAAATAAAATACAATATTCTAAGATAGAAAGCCTACAGCTAACTACTGATGTTCCTTCTTGGCTTTTGCACACTGTCTCTAAAAAATGCATGGAAAATTAGTGGAAACATTTGAGAATAATAGACCAATAATCCATTATAAATATCTATTCTCGGCCTTTTAATTATTTTCAACACTATAACAGTAGGGCTTATAACTAGACACTGATTTATATATACAATTTATGAAAAGGCAACTTCGACGTGTATACTTCGAGATCGATTTATATCTTGGAAGTGATTAATCATAAGTCTATATATACAATTGACTTGCATGCTAATTTTCTATTTTTACCAAATTCTATGCCTACTTAATTTAACATTGTAAGTAAACAGATTACAGTATTATTATACAAGCAATGTTTTTGTTTAGAGAAAATAGAAACATTAAAGTATGTTGAATAGTAAAATATGACGTAAGCAACTATATGTTAAACCCCCAGAGTATTAAGAAATTATTTTGAAGTTTACTTACAGGTTTTTACTGAAAAACATGAAAACAACTACCGTGCTCAATAGGCCACTACCAAAATAAGTACTGGTGTTAATTTCGGTCTTTTGCTACCCATTGTGGATATAAACGACGGGTGGATGACTATACAACTGAAGCATATCGAAGTCTATTATCTTCCAATTAATATTCTCTGTCATTGTATACATAGCAGGGAAACGTCATCCAGTGATCTAGACCTAAACAAGTTAACAATAGGCCTGAAGCTTACAATCAGACTACTATAAGTTTATTATGGCGTGTTTAATGTTAGTGGACAAACCATGGACCTATATTAATAAGCGTTGGTTTTTACAGTTTTGTATTGCTAGTTATGAGATCACTGATCTGTAGCGGTCTGAACCACTAGGGGTGGCGCCATTGGGGTTGCTGGGTCAGGGCCCCTGGCGGGGGTTGGGCAGCTCTCTAGAAAAACACAATTTGTCTGGGGTATTTTTATAGTAGAAGACTAAATTCGATTAACCCCCATGAAACATTATATTGCCCTAGATCACTTCTGTAGTCACCACGACAACTTACGTTCTCGTCGGGGAGTCGGCTCTCGTCGAAGCCATCCAATCCCCCCCCCCCTCAATGGCGTTGCTTTTGATAATGATAATGATTTAGATGCCTGATTACGCTTATTATTATTATTATCATACATCAATAATTTCTATTATTTATTATTATCATTTTCATTATTACTGTATTATTATTATTATTATTATGACGATAATGATGATGATGAAGATGATGATGATGATGATAGAAGTGATTATAATGTTATATATTAATGATTGCGGTACACCACGTATACAGTTCTGAAAAGAACTATCTACGTGGTGTGCCGCAAGCATTAATATAATATTATTACTTCGCCATGCAAACCTTCAAACAATATATGATGATGTTGTTGTTGCTGCTGCTGCTGCTGATGATGATGATAATTATGATAATAATGGTGATGATACGGTGATGATGATGATGGTGGTGGTGATGGTGCCGATGATGATGAAGCTGTTGATATCGATGATGGTTTTGCTGATGATAAATTATGACGATGATGATGATGCGTATCACAATGATTTTGATGATGATATGATGACGATGATTATAATGCACTTGATGATGATAATGACGACAATGATAGAATAGTGACGCTTTCAAGAAAATACAAAACCACTTCAACCAAAACACCATTTATTTGCTAAGTACCGTAAAAATATGGAACAAAAAATCCAGTATATCCGTTGTGTATTGTAACATAACGTTAGACATCGTGTTATTCCTTCCTCGCAGGCCATAAACAAATATACATTTCAGAATTCAAAAATCGATAACCTGACGGGGATTTACCTGGTGCTCAACATATTGTTCTATAATATAAAATAGTATGTTAGCACCGGGGGAATCCCCGATAAGATTCGTGCCCTGTATAAACATTATCGTGTACACAGGGCTCGAACCGAAGTGGAGAGGTACACATAATGCACACAATCGAATATTGGTTTAGATTTAATATAAAAAGTAAAATATATATATATGTTTCTAATAGTTGTTAATAGGAATTATTTTCAAGATAATAAATCTATCAATATTATTCATTGTTAACTGGTATACCGTATTCACTCTAATAAACGTCCCGGAGCGTTGATTTATTTTTTTTCTCGAATAAACGCCCCGAAATGACTGTAAACAAAACTAATGTAAGCAACACCATTCCCAACACATTCTATTAATGTTCTACTCCGGCAGAATTACATTTTTCCAACCTGGTGGGGACCAATAATCTTTTTATGATTACACAATTCCGTAACACATTCAGACGGTAATACGTTGCAGTTCCACATTTACAGTGAAATTAATTGGCATTTATACCGGTATCCATTTTACACAAAGAAAAATAATAAAAGAAATAAGCGCCTTCCTCAAAAAACGCCCCTTCAAAAATCCTTCTCAATTAGAATAAGTACGGTATATTCAATAAGAATAAAGAAAGAAGAAATCAATAGTCAAAATAAGGATTGAAATCACTCTCAAGTCTGGCAGAAATTAATAAACAATATAAGTTTGTATTACTTTTGTCCGACACCGAATTTTAAAACAAAATGGTCGCTTTCGGCATTTCTTAAAAAAAAATAGCAAAGAAATGCCCAACCCAAATCCTATTTCTCGGCCAGCCTATCAATCTTGAATTGCATTTTAATGTTACCTTGCTTTAGTAACACAAAGGCATAATAATTATCTGAATTCTCAAAAAAAAAATATATATAATAATAATAATAACAATAATAATCAGCTTCCAAATCCTATATCCTGTCTATATAGCTGTACCTTCATGATTAATGAAATACGGAGTAGGCAACGGCCAATTTTCTAATAATATTCAAAACATGATACAATAGTTGATAATCAAATTTACATACATAATTGTATGACCAATAATAATTAACTTTAGTAATATTTGTGTTTTCAGTTCTAAAATCATCACTATTTAATCACATTATAAGTATACCTGACTCTGAGTATAATCAAATTTACATACATGTTGTATGACCATTAATGAATAACTGTAGTTTGTCTTAATCCTAAAACCATAACTATTTAATCATATTATAAGCAAATCTGAGTACAGTATCATAATAATTACCTTATCATCTGTATATGTAATTTAAATCTATAGCTCAACAGTGGCGGTTCTAGGATATAATTTATGGGTGGGGGGGGCTAAGGTATCTGACTGGGGATGAGTATTTATGGGTGTAACTATAGCGCGCAGCGGTATCTGGGGGCCGAAGGCCGGAGCCGGGGGTGGGTATGGGAGGGGGTGTCTCCTCCTCCCAAAACGAGATTAAAAAAATAATAATAATTGGGAGTTCTAGATGGCCGGAAATGGCTGGGATGGGAAAACTAGGCCTATCTTTATTTTTTGAAATCGGCCAAAGCCCCTTCCCCCATCCCCGACGAGATTTGGTCGATTGGGGTGGGCTTGACCAGACCGATGGGGGATTAATCCCCTGCCCCCGCTATCGCCGCCACTGAAGCTCAATGTATGCCTTATTCTGCACCTACAATGCTCACAAAAAATCTTGTTTAACACATAATGATATTAATAGATAAAAGAATGTCATCTGTCTTACTGTATGAATTAAATAGTGAACGTGCCCTTTGTTGGTCTCTTCCCTCAATAACGAATGTAGGAAAAATGGCCCTGGTAAAAATGGCCCTGGAAAAATGGCCCCGGTAAAAATGCACCCAAATGACAAGCAGGTAAGAACTGTAATAGCAAAAATTGAATCAATAAATAAAAAATTGCCCAAATTATAAAATTCAATAAAAAAAAAATTTAAATGCTGTAAAATACCTTGTAAATTTATAAAATAAGTTTTAGTTTTTCCTTTGAAAATAAGATCAATTTATGGGATTTTTTTTTCAAATTTCTCTAAAAGTATTTGTTTTTTTCACAAAATACAGTTACACAACAGATGCAAATAATGTATTGAGAGATTCATCGGATAACAATGGCCATTGAATAACATTTTTTGATAGTAGAAATAAAAGTTTTAAAACGTTATTCCACTAACAAAGTAGAGGAATGACCTACATACTGTACTTCAACTACTAAAATATGCAACTCATATAATAGATAACCACAAAATTCACTTTTGTGAAGTAGCAAATAAAATAACTTTACATGTTATAAACAATGCAAATAAACAGTAGTTAAAGAATGTGGATAAATTGTCTGTTTGAATCACAAGTTTATGTATGGGGAAAGGGAGAGGCTTACTTTCTCACCGGTAATCGGACATAAACCACCCAGGACATAAACCACCCGGACGAAAACCACCCAAACTGGAATATACCATTGTGAAAGTAGGATGGGCAGTGGGATGGACAATGTTGGGTGGGCCTGTTTTTATCACCTTCACAATAGGATAGACTACACTGTGACTATGACCTATTATACGCCTTTAATTCATTCAACACTTTTGACACCAGGCATGTATGTTAATAATCATTGTAGATTTTCCTGATTTCAGCAATCACTGTGCTTAAAGTTTGTATTTTGCTAATGATTTTAACACAACAATTTGTATTTTTCTAATGATTTTAACACAACAATTAACTTCAAAGTTTAATGGAAATTCAAATACATTTAATAATATTAATAGTTTGAATCTAAAAAGTCATATTTTTCAGTAAAGTTTTAATACATTAATAACAGTTTTTTTTTTCTCTCTCTTGGTATGGTATTTGTCTAATATTATAGTATTCACAAGGACTTGTCCCTACTTCCTTTAAATATGATTTAATAATAATAATAAAAAGGTGTTCTTCATGTTTTTTATTTATCTTTGAATATTTTATCTTTGAATATGTAATTCCTGCCAAAAGTAAAATATAAATGGCAATTTATTTGATGTTAGATTTCTTTTAAAAACTAAATTATTTCAGTTAAAAAATGCATATAATGATTAAGAAAAACAATTTTAATACAGAATTTTTTTATTGGGGCCATTTTTACCTACCTGTGATTTGGGGCCATTTTTGGGGGCTGGGGCCATTCTTACCGTACACCATACATAACATCTGCACGGCAGAGATAAAGCCGGTCGTGTATCCACACAAGCAGATGAATTACTACGCGGACTGCTCCCTGATCTTACCAATGCTGTACTAGTCATCATTTATTTATATCTTTTCTAATAATGTAGTTCTGTCAACAGAAGACACATTCCCATTACGTTTATAAAAATAGTTTGTTATCCAATCATAACAATAACAGAGATGGCAGTATTGGTGTGCACAATTAAGCACTGTAGGTGCTTTCATATACCCGATTTTGAGGAAAACTGCTCAATTGTAATTTGTTTTTTTTTACTATAATTAATGATTTGTCGACTCTAAATTCAAGCGGTTATAATGACTTCGAAATACGATTCTATATAATAACCGTGTAGTGATGCTGACAGTCCTTTCCCAAATCGTGATTAAACTGACAAATTCCCTACATTCAATGTATTACAAAGTCCTTAAAAATATTAGTTGAATAGACTACATTAATTGTACACTACAAATGAACATTACATATATTTTTCTATTATTTGGTTTAGTTAGTTTACCCTGTTACCTATAAAGTAAATATTACAAATTTGTTCCTGAACTACTTGTACAAAATTACTAAGGTAGTTTATACCTGAATGCGTTAATCATTGTGTGATCAATGTGTAATTGTTTGCTGCTAATTTATTTCTAACACATAGTTTATGCGTAGTTTTTGTGCTTATCTTCACAATTCATCTAGGCCCATATTCTTGTCCATGTAATGATGAGAGGATGACGTTTTGTTGATTACTGCATATCACTGTTTACATCATCATTGCGTAAAATCTCCTCTTGCAGTACTTTTTTTCTATGAAAATTGTATGAATTCTCATAAATCAATCAAGCCATAATTCATAGTAATACTTACGAGTAAAAAATAAATGTGATATTAAAAAAGTGCAGATGGTGACCAAAATAAATTTGAATCCAATTGTAAAGCTTGGTTACCAATTATAATGAATAAAAAAATAAATAAAAGTGTTGTATTAGAAAAATACATAATTATTAATGTATACGCATAACTTTTTACAATGCGACAAGGGAAACAAACAAAAGCACAATACATTGTCAGTGGTTAAAAACCTGGAAAATGCTCCACAATTTAAATGGCTTACCTAAATGTTATTCATATCAAATAATATGCAGATCGAAACAATTGAGTTTTGTTTATATAAACTAAGACAGTAGAAACACAAAATAGAACTCTTGCTTAGCAAAAGTGAAACATAGTTTTTACGCATTCTTAGACGTACACGGCAACCTCCACTTTTCCGATGGAAAAAAAAATAGATGAGAATATACTCGGAATTTACGTACGGTAAGTTTGTTTATCCCCCATCCGTACGCGGTGCCTCATTCAATGGGGCGCCGCGTACAGCTGGGGATAAACAAACGTCTATCTTGGTCTATCTTACAGCATCTACGTTGGTATTACTATTTACCACCATGCATGTCGGTGATATAGTTTCTTTTTCTGTAGAGAGTTCTATCTTGTGCTTCTAATATTTTTGATGCAGAGTAAAGACATCTTATTTCGAAACTCCTTTATTACCAGCCATTTTAGTATATACTGCAAACAAATATGCCTATAAAGCCTGCATTACGCGTCAAATAGATGACGAGGACATTTCATTTTTTTAATTCAATTTTAGGCTTACTTATGTACAGAGAAAACAAATCTGTTTGCTCGATGAAAATATTCTTATCTTCAACAGAGTATTTCTTCTACAAAATGCTATGCTATTGAAATATACCTTGCAGAATTATTCTCCTTTTCCATTAGCCCCTTTCGACTCTTTCTCTCCGGTAACTGACTGAGTCAGATAGGACGCGTATTCAGGTTGATGTGGATCGGCATATGGATTAGAATTAGATGGCACGTCCTAAAAAATATACAAAATTAGGAGAACATGAAATTGAATGGTTTGTATTAGGTCTATTGAATACACTTATAAAATATAATAATCATAATCATGTTTCATTAATGCCTTACATTGCTGTAGGATGGGTTTTGATGTCCAGTACCATCGCGAGGCGTTTGAGGCTGAAATACCACAAAAGTATTAGAAATATATAATAATAATAATAATAATAATAATAATAATATATGTTAATAGTAATAGTAATATTAAAAGTAATAACAATGATAATGATAATGATGACAAAATCAACAACAACAACAACGACAATAACACTGATACCGAAAATGGGCATATTGTTAAAATTATATATTTATTTGATTAAATTTTAATATTAATAATAATACTATTATATATATTCACAATAAAAATAACAAGTATAACAATGATAATTATTGTCATTTTCATCTTGATTAGCATCATCATAATTATTGTGCTTGCTATTATCCCTTCTATTATTATTACAGGTCTTCCTCTAATTAAAGACCTCTCGAATGTAAGACATTTAATCTATTTCCTAGGATATGGGATGCCGTGCCTTCACCTCACGACAGTTTGTTGATTGGCCTTTCTCAGTTTCCTAATGCTTTAAATGATCACTTCAAAAAATAAAATTTGTTTTGTATGGGTTCCGATGGTGAATAATCTTGACTTCTTGACTTCAAATAATTTTAAATTTCTCTTTTGTCTGCGCTGCTGCCGTCGCCGCTACTTATTGTGCAGTCGCTGTTTGCGCTGCGCTTTGCTACTGCCATCATTTATTGTTATTCTCAGGGAGTTTCTGAAAACACCCACGTATTTTTTCTAGTGGTTCCATGAGAGTAACAGTATATTGGTTCTTGCGTGCTGCGCTGTACTGCGATTTATTTTTAATTTTTTACATATTAACTTTTTCTATAGGCCTTGGCCGTTTTTGCTCGTTTTTACTTCTAGACAACAGAGATTTATATATTTATTTTATGTATTTTCCCTTAAATCAGTGGAAAAACTTTGTACAGCAATTTAGTTTGCTTTTTGTTTATCCTGTCTCTGATTTTTGGTATTGTTATTTCTGTTCGTTTTGTATTTGTTGGACGAAATAATGAAATGAAATTAAATGAAAGACCACCTCTAATTAAAGACCACTTTTTTGTGGTCTTAAATTAACAAATATCTATCTTTATTAAAGACCAAGGCTTCTAAGAACATAAAATGAATAGACATGACTTTAAAAAACATGCACATTATAGATACAAGGTAAAATTAAAATAAAGAAACTGAGTACATAATAAAGTAAATTTAGGAACTAATATGGAATAAGGAAACTTACGTTGTTTCGCTTTTTAAGTACTACTACAAGAACCACAGCTAAGACCACAACCACAATAACAGCTACCACTATGCCAATTACTAGTCCAGTTTTGGACCCCCTTTCGTCTTTGGGTTCCCGTACTAGAGGCACCTGAAAGGAATTATTATTCTATATTAGATTGTTGTATTTAAAAGTCAAAGATCAAAGTTTAGATAAAAAAAAAGACACCAAATATACATTAAAAAAATATTCAGTACAATATAGAATGTCACTCTTAGCTCATTTACAAACAATTCAATAATTGATTTTACTGTTAATACAGACAGTGTTTAAGGGTTTGAATCTTTCTTTTAAAATGTAAAACACGAAAGTGAACCAAATGATTTGAAAGATCAGCCTTCTAAGCCTACCTCAGTTTCTTGTGTGATTATCAGTAAAGCATTATTTTTTATGGTCACTCTCAAGATTGCAACAGATTCTTCGACACTTTGATCTACTGTTGGTGTCACATGTAACTGTAATTTGTAACAGTACTTATTACCGAGTATGCAATAACATTCTGTAGGAAGGCAATCGCCAGTCTAAAAAGGGAGAGAAAAAAAACATGTACTGTATTTTATATTTGGATAATCCATCTTGAATTATTCACAGATTTTCTAAGCATTATCCTCGACGTTCAAGCAGTGTTGACAGGTTATACATTAGCCCAAAGATTGTAACCGAAACCTTAGGAGAAGCTTGGCTTAACTTCAAACAATTTAATTGAGAGCTAATGAATTACTTAAATATAAAACTTAAAGAACATCTAGTATTAATATTCAATTACATTTACGTTTTGTGGGCGGACGTTGTTGAAAATAGTTGCCGAACAGTGGCAGTCCGTAAGGCAAGCAAGGACCTTGTATGCAGTGCATACTCTAGAAAAATATTAAACTCCGTTATTTCTCCGTTCTATTTATCATTTCTTAGCCACAATCTTCCATAGAAACCTTAATTTTTCGAGTTGATTAAATTTCGAACCATCGCATTGTTCTCACTCATCTGCTTAGAGTTTCCACATGGTTGGTTTTCAAAATCAGCCAATCGCGTATTCAGTGAGTCAATGGAAGTGGGAGCATACCCCATAATGATTGAATTTGCTATTACGCCTCCCGCGTGCGGCGTTAATATAGTAAAATTAACTCTGGAACGAATGGAAACGTTGTTCTAAAAGTACGTGCGCATACTCCTCTTCTCATTGCTTCTCTCAACAGCAGTGCTCTGAGTGGCCTAATCGGGCATCAGGAACTCCACTGGTGATCAGGTGATATGTATATTCTATCTGTACATTCTATAATCTCCATGATATTATCGTATAGGTGTCTATAAAACGAAGACCGAAGACCCCAAAACGAAGACCCCTATTTTTCCCTTTTATTTTGATGATATTACGCCCAGCTGTCACAAAATCAAAATTACGAATTTATTTGGGCATCTGTTTGTTAAATTTTCAAGGGTTTTCGTTTTATAGACACCCTATATGGGTGTCTTCAAAACGAAGACCGAAGATCCGAAAAACGAAGACCTCTAATTATTTCTCAATTATCTTATTGAAAGTAGGCCTAATTCAAAATCATCATAAAACAGTTGCCAAGTACCTATTTCATTATTTCATCACGATTGAGAGAAAAAAATGTTGATCTTCGTTTTTCGGTCTTCGGTCTTCGTTTTGCAGACACCCATATACAGGATGTCTATAAAAGGATATAGGATGTCTATAAAGTGTAACTCTCGTGTAGACATACAATAGAATTTGATGTGACCTTCACTGGATTTCTCATTAACTTGCATCGGATAGTATTGATCGTCAGAACATAGCTTGCAACCATGTTGTGCCCCAGAGGCCTGTTGCAGTCACTGTTCCATCCGGGATATAATTGGACCAGAATGGGCGAAAATCGATGTCCCTAAGAAGAGGCAGCTCAGGTTTGGCTCTGATCTTAAGGGCCAGCTTTTGCTGTAGCAACCTCCCCGCGAATGTCCGGAGTGGAGATGTTGCTTAGAACTGCTTATAATCTCAATGATTAAAGTTAAAATAAATGTGCATACATACGACCGGTATAAAAGAAACATGTATTATATGAATTGTAATTTGTTAAACGTACAGGAAAAGGAATTCTTTAAGAAAAAAATACTAAAGCAATGCTGGTATAAATAAATACATTCATTTTGAATTTTGACTATATAGAACGCAGTCTTTAATTGTAGGCTAACTTTTATCACTAGTAGGAAATAGCATACCCTGCAATTTACTCTACAGTCAGCCACTGTTGCGCAAGGAACTGTTACTACCTAACAAAACTGCCTAAAGGCTCTCTGGGGCCGTATAACGGTTCATTATACTGTACTTCGAATTTCCGTCAGCGCCCAGACTAACTTCAAAAAATTGTGATTCCGCTCCCTGAAATTGCAAAAAACTAAATTATTTAAGTATTTATGTCGATGTATCGATTAAACTGTTGCTATTTTGTAAAATATAAATAGTTAGAAAATAAAAACAAATTATTAAAAAATGTTATTCATGACCTATTTTTTAGTTGATTATTCCAAAATAAACAAGAGATAAATAATTCATAAAAACACCAGAACTACAGATGTGTTGTTTATATGGCATTTTAAAAAAACAAAAGGTTTTAATTTAGCACTTCTTCTTGCCCATAAATTTAATATGCCCTTTTACATAATCAAACTATTAACTTGCTTACTGGACTGATGATGATTCAAATATACCACTGCATATCAAAACCAGTGGTGGCGCCCGACGCACATCTAGGTGGTCGGATAAAAAATAAAAAAAATAATAATGATTTGCCTATCCAAATAACGTAATTTTGACTGCCAATATTGTGGTTTAAGAACACTTTTTGGACCATAGTATTAGCCATAAAAGCTCTCCCAGTGAACCCTAAAAGGGCGTTTTTATTTCGGGCCGTCAACCTAGGCTTCTTCAGCCTCCTGGCTCAGACCCCTCCGTCGGACATGTCGGACCCCATGTCGGTAAATTTCAATCATGTTTTAGAAAAAAAAATTATCATTAAAATTATTTATCAATTCGAAACTCAGATTAAATATAGTAAGACCAACTTTGTTTCGGGTGGCAAAATATCCAATTCAACCACACTGTTATTTATGTTACCGACACCAAGGCAATTCAATTCTGTTGAATTACCTTGCCGACACACATTGCGATTGAAAACTGCCAATGACGTCGTTAAGAAAAATATAATTAGGCCTAAACAAGTGTCGTTACTTACAAATTTTAAATCATCTGTGTAACCTTCTGATAAGATGGTTTTGTCTACCTCAGAAAGCATCTGCCAATGAACGCTCTGGATTCCACTTTCTCGGTCGTATGCAGTAAAATATACACTGTAATTAATTACAACTAGTTAACAATATACAAATGATATATACATATAACACACAAGAAAGTTCAAAATAATCTGATTAGTGAGAATACACACACACGAACCCCCTCCCCCCACCCCCCCCCCCCCCCACACATATATAAATATAAATGATGCACAGTAGAGATTGCATCTTTGGATCTCCGATCTTGTTCACAAATTCCCGGACTAGTGCTGTCTCGTAAGAATTTCGTAGGACGCGTTAAGAATGACAAAATATTCTCTGTATCTACTTGAACCGAGTCCGTAGCCTGTATTCCACTATTTGCATTCACACTTGGGCTGTGTATATATTGCCTTGGTTTGGCTCTGTAATCATTAGTGGTCGTGGGACTAGTTTGGGCCCTACCTAAGCTGGTTGAACATTTCGTTTGGGTCTGTACTCTAGCTGCATATTGGGATTCCTTCCAGTGGATGCTTAGTTTCGGATTTTCTCTACTGTTCCCATTTAATTTTAAATTGTTTTGCATTATGTGGCCGTTTGCTGTTTTATGGGTT
>NW_022724996.1:140444-142440 GCF_011630105.1 Anneissia japonica
AGGCATTTACCTTTCTTTGATGATTTATATAATTTAACTGCTTTCTTTCTTATTATTATCGTTATTGTTATTATTATTATTATATATATATATATATTATATATATAATATATATATATATATATACATAATATGTATATAGATGTGTGTGTATAAAACAATAAATGCTGTGAAACAAATCGCCCAAACCAAGATTCCAACCCAGGATTTTGGGCTGTCTATGTAGATGCCTTAGCCAACTGGGTCACGTTGGCAATTCGAATCAATCCTTAATACGCCCTCTTAAACTGTACAATACTTTACATTAAAAATGTAGTGTAGACAGCATGTAACTTGCCTCAGGAACAAAAATGTTACTTACACATCCCCATTACCAACTTCAAAATCTTCAAATTTAGGTGGTGTTGAATCGATGTGCACTGATACAAAATCTGTCTTTGTGTTTCTTACTACATCAGTCGCCCGAACCCAAAATCCGAAAGTATCGGCGTCATGTACATTATCTAATTGATGAACGAATATTTCGTCCTAAAAGAAATCCAAAACATTGAGCTCTGTGCGTTGTACATTCAATAATGATAATGATGATGATGATGATAATAATAATAATAATAATAATATATAATAAAATAATAATAATAATAATAAAAGTAATAATTGTAGTGGTAGGAAAGTATAATTATACATACTCCAAGTATTTAAATGCACGCCATTGTGTTCCAATACTTGTTTCAATGGTAGTGGTCGTGATGATGACGATGATAATAATGATGATGATAAGATAATAGTATAATAATAATAATAATATTAATAATAATTAAAATAATAATAATAACAACTAGACTTATTATATCTGTGTAAAACAGAACAAAGGCTTTTCATCAGTTATATAATGGAAAGTGATATGTTGAAATTACAAACAAAAGAAATATATAAAAAAAAATCATTTAAAAAGTCTATTGTCAACAATTAAAAAAAAATCAAATCTTATTAAAGAAAAAGTAACAAAAATCACCTGAAAATCAATTCGACTTTATGGCGACTGAAACTATGGCTGCAGTGGTATGAACCAGACCCTGCGCAGGTCAGTAAAATTTAAGTTTATCTACCTTGAGAAATGTTACAAGTCGAGGTCGAAAAGTTTGAATTACCCGCTTATTAATATTAAAAATATTGACGTCATATTTTAATATGCACATCTTTGATATAATAGTATTTGCTTGGACAAAGTTTAAAAAAGATCCAAGCATGGAAAGTGACTAAAGTTTCGGACAGAAGAAAAACGGAATAGAAGAACGAAAAAGGGCTTTTTCTGCTAACGCAGGAAAAACGAAAATTAACAGGAAGGTCCTAGAAGTTAGAGGAGACTTGTTGTCGCCCATTTTAGAAATAATTCAATTCTATTGGAAATTTATCCAATGTGCGAGAACAAATAATGATTAAATTCAGGAAAACACCAAAGGTTTTACAATTTTCCAAAAAAATAACATCGGCTTCTGCTTTAATTGCTTTATTCGTAAGCTTCTCCAGGGGCTGGATTTATCAAACTAGAAATCAGCTTAAATTCGTCTTAAGACCATTTTTTGCTTAAGTCAGATTTATTAATATTGCTTTTGCTTAAAAATTGCTTAAAATGAAAATGTCGACTGTACACATGCGCCATCTAAGACGATTTTTGAGCTAAGATTTCGCTAAGGTGGTTTGATAAATCAGCTTAAGATATTTGCTTAGGGACATCTAACTGTTTTGGCTTAAGATATTTGCTAAATAAATTATTATCTAACTGATTAAAAGCCCTATGTTCTGTTTTACAAACAGATACAATACGGTAAGTCTAGCTATTATTATTATTATTATTATTATTATTATTATTATTATTATTATTATTATTATAAATAGTAGTAGTTGTATTAGCAGCAGTCGTGGCAGTGCCAACGAGGAATGGGACACCCTCCCGACAGAGCATCCTCCCCCCCCCCCCCCCCACTTCCATCAG
>NW_022724996.1:142446-145311 GCF_011630105.1 Anneissia japonica
CCTGGCACAGGCTCTAGGCATACTTTGATTCAGACATCCTGTTGGACCTATTTGGCCACATTTCTGGACCCACCACTGTGTAGTAGTGGTGGCCGTTGAGGCGGTGATATGTAGTTTTATTTTCATATACTTACCAGATCATTTGGTAATTGTATCCATTCTGGCTGAAACGAATCAAATGTTGCTCCGCCAAATCTGTCTTTACCTACTCCAACTTCGAACTTAACAATTCCATTTCGATTATCAATGGCCGATAGAGGACGTCCTGCTGGCGAAGCTTCCGAATCGAAAGCTTCATTAAACACATCATTATCAGGCTCAATAGAGAGTAATATGCTGTGGTCTATGTGAAATTGGTTAGCAAAATGACCCTGCCATGACATTTGAATCTTGAAACAAGTATGAAATATTTGTCAATATATTATTATTGATGGGCATTACTATTTACATCATTATCACCATCAACATCATCATCAAAATAACTAAGGTCATATTCATCACATTTGCCATAATCATCCTAATCATTATACAACAGTGTTCCGTTCCGAGGCATCGTATCGTTTCACGGCGGCTAACCTTAGCCGCCTTGAGCTGATTAAGAAATTCTTTTGTTGTGGTCTGGTTGTGAGGTTGTTTACAAACCTACAATCCCACATATTGGTGATATGAGAAAATCCAACGCGTGGTCATAAGATTGTTTTCCCAGGACCAATTTTTTTAATTTTAATATTTTAATCGTTTCGTATAAAATCTGCGATGTCTAAATCTGATGAGCCTTGTTAATAACAGGTTTAGGCTTGTTTTGGGATTACATTCATTGCTGACTTTGACTTTGTATAAGAAAACCAACATATAACATTATATTGAACATTATATCTGATCACCTTAATTTTGTTCATACTATTTCTAGAACTAAAGCTTCCCATTACCATATTATATTTAATGCTTTCCCATAGATATTCATCAATCTAATATATAATGTTAACGATTCGCTTGTTTTTCTTGCATATCTATAATATACTTGTGCTTATTTCATACCCTCAGTAGGTTATTCCCAGACATGCATTTAGATTTGTGCGTTGTGACTCACTATAATTGAATCAGTTTCAAAAACTTGTGATCCAAGAACGCCTTAAGTGTCTATAGACAACTTCAGACGTTCATAGGCTGTCACCTAGGGGAGATATAATCAAAGGTTATGAAAAACCATTGTCCTACATGTTTACATATTTAAGTAAGGGTCTAATGACAACAATTTCCGTAGGCTCATCTTCATTAAATGGTCTTGAATAATTGTTATCTTTTACACCGAAACTAATAGCGACGTTTAACATACAAAAATCAAGCGAGCAAAGCGAGCGCATCCCCGTTCATTAGTTCACCTTAGTTTTACTTCACTTACACACAGCTACTATATTTTACCTCACAATGGAATGTGATATAGCCCTATAACTCGTATGTATATACTTTCTGGTCTTTTTATTCATTTGTACATATATTATTTTTTATTAATTTATTTTAACATTGGCTTTAAGGGGGTTAGAGAATAATTCTACTTTCTGATCGTCCAGTCTACCTACTAATAGTTCGTTTATCATGTACCTTCCTATGCTGTGTTCCAAAGACGAAATAAATGAAATTACTATTAATTCGATCACTGTTCCCTGAGTCGATCATCATCATTACCTTTATCATCCTATTGCACTTACTTATCAGTAACATTATCATTAACTTTACAATCACCATCATTAGCATTATTTTATTATTACCACGATCTCATCGTAATTATCTTCATCACCAACAATATCATCACCGACATCATTAATATTATAATATGTTTACCATTTACAAAAATCTTACATTCTTATCACCAGCAATCCATACGTCCGAGTCCTGAGAATTAAGCGTTTCTCCATTAACTGCTAGATCTATAGGATTTTCATCTACGATCGATATGTCACTTTGGTCATCAAAAATAATACAACGCCGGGCGTTGCGAACGTTTTCAGTATTATCGCCAACGGCCAAGACGACACAGTATACACCTATAAGAAAATTTACTTGCAAATTAAACTTCATAATAATATTCATTATTTTGTTAAAATTAAAGGGTATGTTCAGTAGCAAACCCAGCAATAGGCGAAAGGGTTGCTCAATTATTTTAACACCAATTTTGAATTTTCTTCTATATTAATTGACGACGAACACAATGCTATATCCCCGATACCGATTTAGTCCAACGATTCACAAGATCAAGATATCAAAATAGGCCTAAAGGCGGAGAATTGGGTAATGTCCGGCATCACGATTCAAGTGTTCACAGAAACTTTAGACTTTTTAGGACAAGTTGGGAAACCTATTGTACTTACACTCACACTCACAACTACATCCACAATCACAATCTAAATCATAGTTTAAGACACTGGAATAATAAGAGAATGATATATAAACATGGTTTGAAAAGGTATGTAGGCCTACATTAAATTAGTTGGAAGAGAAATCAAATTTTTGAATTTTTAAAATTAGAGAATGTTGTAGATGTCATTAATTAGGTTAAATGGGAAGTGCATTAAAGGGAAAATGTAGTAGGACGTGGAGAAACCTACGTCACAATTTGCTTATTTTAGTTTTAAACGGGGGAGCCGAGAAACGAAGAGAACAGGAAGGAGTGAAACGTGAATAAGCACGCTGCAATCACAATCTAGTCTGCTCTGTGTGTTTCTTTTCAGCACGCATGGAAATTTGTACATGGATACGAAATTAACTATGACATAAATGTATAGTAGGTAAACATTTTTTTTTCCATTAAAAAAAAATTATTATTATTTTCGATTATTTATTTTCGATAATATTTACCCTCACATG
>NW_022724997.1:0-592 GCF_011630105.1 Anneissia japonica
AAGCGTTGCTGGATAGATTCCGAGAAATCAATAACTGATAAAAATGCTTACTGGTATCGCGGGGCATTTGAAATATTACATAATAGATTATGATTATTTCTTTGTAATTACCGCTCTCTCAGAATGCACGGCGAAAACAAGCGCAGATTGTCATTCTTTGCTTTTGTTTTGACAAGCTCGGACGTGTGTAGGCCTACAATTATGAACTAGACCGACGGTGCGACCCGTGCCTTAATAAATATTTGGGGGGAGGAGAACATCCAACAGGGGCTAGATGGAACTCGGCGAAATGCGTCCATATACGCAGAAATAGCCAAAAAATTAAAGGAATGTGGCTACGATTTCACAAGCAAGCAGATTATAAACAAATGCAAGAATCTACGGAGACAATACACTGCAGCAAAGGACGCTAACAACATTTAACGATTTGCATCAGAAACAAAATTAACAGAAATTCGTGTTCCTCCATTCTGTTGGTACTTACTTAATCGTTGACAATCGTTAAATAAAATAACCAGTGAAGTAAAAACAAAATTGGATTCTGAGAAAAAATAATATCGGAATATAAGGCCCCATAAAAAAAATGATTAGT
>NW_022724998.1:0-854 GCF_011630105.1 Anneissia japonica
CGGCGATGCAGTGATGTCAACGAGTCGACGCAGCGTCTTTCCAACACAGATCTGTTGCGCTCGTGATTTTCACGGCCGACCCGAAATTTACGAGTTCGGCGCCGTCCGTGATCAAGTCGACGAGCACGTTGTTCTCGTCCACCGAGTCGTGGTAGAAACCACGGTCTCGACAGCCGACGCTTGCTCGCACCACCTGCTCGAATATCTTCTTCGCGTTGTTTTCTCCGCAGCACGAAGATTCCAGCATCTCGTTCAGGAAGCAGTGGAACGTCGGTCGCGTCACGGCCATAAGGTAAGATCGGTCGTCGTTCGAAACGGCTTCCAAGTTCGCGCAATTCGCCATCTCCATGAACACCGCTTCCTCGGGCAGCTGCGCACCCTTCCATCTTGACGTGGGGCAAGGCCTCAAAATCTCCTTTACCATGACGGGGTGGTGCGGTCGATCTCTGCGCCACGTCGGTCGAACGAAGCCGTCTCCTTCCGACCCGGGGACGTGAAATTGCAAGCGAAATTCGTTGTTGTGCATCCGTCTGTACATCTCGTCTTCTATTGAACATATTCCCCATTCGCAGTCAGTTTATTCGTTCATGGATGATCCGACACTTGTTTCAGCGACGGCCTCTTCTTTCAGTCGACCGCCAGCATTTGATCGAGGAGCGAAAGTAGCTCCGCGTCTTCGATTAACTGCAAGTACGGTCGACGGCCGCGTTCTACTTCTTCTCCGGTGATCATTTCGAACACCATGATTCCGAGCGACCAGATCATCGCCGGAACGGCATACATGAATCTATGTTTCAGCATCTCTGGAGGAAGGTAATGATCGGTGGTTCCGAAAGCGCTGGCGATCGGTTGGT
>NW_022724999.1:0-575 GCF_011630105.1 Anneissia japonica
CGTGTAGCATAGCTCTCAACGAATGTAGTCCTGTAAATAAATGAATAAAGAAATTGTGTAATAAAATTCCCCAGGCGGGATCGAACCTGCGACCTCTCCCTGTCGAGGCGAGTGTCATAACCATTAGACCACGGAGTCTTCATGGTTGAACAGATTCAAATACCACCAGATACACTCCATTACACAATAGGTACAGCTAGAAACAAATAGTTGTATATAATATAAATCAAGATTGCGGTTAACACTGTTTAATTATATATATAAATCATCAAAGAAAGGTAAATACAGTGTTCAAATATAGGACACAATAATACATCGTGTAGCATAGCTCTCAACGAATGTAGTCCTGTAAATAAATGAATAGAGAAATTGTGTAATAAAATGCCTCCGGCGGGACTCGAACCTGCGACCTCTCGCTGTCAAGGCGAGCGTCATAACAATTAGACCACGGAGGCTTCATGGTTGAACAGATTCAAATACCACCAGATACAATCCATTACACAATAGGTACGGCTAGAAACAAATAGTTGCATATAATATAAATTAAGATAGCCGTTAACACTGTTTAATTATAT
>NW_022725000.1:0-1908 GCF_011630105.1 Anneissia japonica
GTAGATGATACGTATTGTCGGTAAGTATTTAATATAAATATAATTTAGTATTATTATACTGTGCCGTGTTTCTAGAAATTGACATACACGGGTGACTAGTATAAATTTCTATGGAATAGTGGATGATGCATACATGTAGGCCTACTGTATTGTCAAGTATTCAATATGAATGATATTATTTATAGTAATATATGACATTCATAATATTACAGTATTATAAGTTATAGTATTAAATACATGTAGGCCTACTGTATTGTTGTTAAGTATTCAATATGAAAGATATTATTTATAGTAATATATGATATTCATAATATTATTATAAGTTATAGAATTATATTTATAATAAAATATAAAAAAAATATCGAATTATTTTTTTGATAAAATCAGAATTTGATTCAAAATTTATTATTAAAAATACAGACTTGTACTGTTATATAAATCCAGTAGAAATAAATCGCATAGAGTGAGTATACAAGCTGAGTTATGGTAGCACAGATCCTTGCTACAGTAAATTTGTAAATGAATTGGCTTTCACACTGACAATTTTGTGTACCAATCCTTAATTTATTTAAGAAGGTTGGATCCCCCAAGAAAGCCTTTCACACCCTCTAAATATTTCAAAATTATTTTTAAAAATGTGAAAAAAAAATATCAAATTTAAATCTGAGAGTGCCATTTACCACCATCTATACATTTTCTTTCCTGTGGGGTGGGGGGTGGACCCTCTGTGAAATTCCTTCCCTGGGGCCTCTATTTTGAATTCCTTAATCTACCACTGCTTACAGTAGGCAAACCCCATGGTATGAATTGAATAAAGTATTTGTGCTGTACTCAGCTGACTTCTACAATGTCCAGGTAAAAATAAATCAAAGTTTGGCTTTGATTTTAATATTGATAGACGTAGGTCAGTAATCAGTGAGAACGGACATTTTCATTCATATGCAAATTAGCATGTGGCATCCATTGTTTAAAAGTATTTGACAGGCAGCTGTTAACTAAAAGAGTACATAACATAAGCTATCTATTTATTTATTTGTCAACCGGATATAGGGTTACGATATTGCCTTGTTACCTACAGTACCACCTAGAATTTAATATTAAATTTCTTTAATGTAATAATGCTGTGAATTTATGCATGGAAATTTTCTAGAATATTACGTAGTGGAATATACTTTTTACTCAATCTCAATTGAACAAATGAAATTAGTAATTTTTACAGAGCAGCGAGTAATTCAAATTTTAGTATTGTTTAGTAAGTAATAATATTAAACATACAATAGTGTAATAAAAAAAATAATAATTGGCAAATATACTCTTAGATAATTATACCAATCTTTATTCACATTCTATATTTGATGTAAATTATTATACACAATTTAGCGTCTACCTAATAAGTAAATTAGATTGCAATAATATTGTAGAATTGATTTGATGGTGAATAAATTTGAACGGTCACACAACTTGCGAAGATATAATAACCAAGTCATGCATTTAATTTGTAAATTATGTTTAATCTAATAATTGTTGACCAATTGCTGTAGGTAAAAGCTATAATCGAACATGCTGTCTAAAATTAGATAATTATGAAAAGTGCCAAGGTCAATAAACTACCGTATGTCTACAATTTAATTAGCTAATACTGTATAAGGCAATTACAGTGTGCAATATCGGTTGGATATTACACTGTAGACCTACTGTGTAGCTGTATATGATATCTTAAATTTTACTAAGGTTACGTTCAGACTTGGTGATAAGCCAGGCTTGGGTTAAGCCCGGCTCAACGCTAAGCCCGGCTTAACTTTGGCAGGCGTTCAGACTAGCGGGATTAGCCAGGCTCGAGAATTTTCATAATAATGAACCGTAAACCAGCAAACGTGTTTCAAAACATTGCTCGCGAAACGTACGCTT
>NW_022725001.1:0-1527 GCF_011630105.1 Anneissia japonica
AATCCAGGTTCACCAACCATTATTTATCAACTCTATGTTTATCGTTATTATTATTATTATTATCATTATTATTATTTTATTCTACTACATTATTGTTACTCTTAATATTAATGATTATTATTACTTGAAGTATTAATTTTATTCTTATTATTATATATTATTAATTATCGTTTTATTTTCACTGTTAATCGTATTGATAATCTTATTACGTGTGTATCGGGAACAGATTGATAATTTGTAGTTACTGTTGACTGTTTCCTGATGTGTATATACATATTCTCTGTTTCTCTAAAACATTTAACGCTTCTTTTCCAAATTGTATATCTCCTAGACAGGAATTGCTAGTATTGACTAAACACATATTGTTTTGCAAACTTTTTACCCTAAAGCATACCGTATCTTGACCCTAAAACCTTCTTTTTTCTCATATTTTATACTTGTCTGTTTGTTGTGTATAATTATGTGTGCAAGTACGGGGACGTCAAATGTACACACTGCAAAAAGCTTTGATCGATTATCTGATATTTTATTTAATCCTTACTCTACATCTAATAAACACTTAATTGATATTGATCCAGATTTAAATTTTTTCGACAACATGAGCTTGTCAAACCATTATTTACCTTACAAATTTTCTCAAAAATTCAGCTCTGATTTGGCAGAAAATTTTCCTGTATTCATTTCAACGCCAGAAGTCTACAAAAAAAATTTTGATTCACTTTCTAATTGTCTTGAATCACTAAATTTTAATTTTGATTGTCAGCTAGCCCATATTTTTGTGATTCTCACTTCATTGAAATTGAAACCAAAGGTAAGAATCTAATTGTTGGAACTATTTATCGACCACACATAATAAACATTTCTTTTTTTACCGAGCAATTTGACTTATTACTTAAGCGGATTTCCAAAGAAAACAAATGAATTTATATTTTAGGTGATTTTAACATTGATCTCCTTAAATTTGAGTTTGATAATATTAGTAAAGATTTCATTAATTGTCTCTTTAATAATTCTTTTTTTACTCTTATCCACAGACCGACACGAATCACTCATAATAGCGCTACTCTTCTAGACAATATCATCACAAATGATATTGCATCCTCAATTAACAGTGGAACTATTATTAGTGACGTTACAGATCATCTTCCTGTCTTCAACATATCTTGTAACAGTGATGACAATGAAAATAGTAGGAACGTTAGTAATACTAACAAAAAACGTACTTTTAGACAAATAAATGACAATAACATTAATAAATTCCGCATTGACCTTCTTAATTGTTCTTGGGATGATGTTATCGATGCCTGGGACCCAAACATAGCATACGACATATTCTTAGAGAAATATACCAATCTTTACAACAAAAATTTCTCCTTTATTTCTCAATCCCAATATAAAACTAAACTCAAACCATGGATTTCTGACGGACTACTTATATCAATTAATTACAAGCACAAGCTTCATTCAAAGAGTCTCCGTCATCCCAACAAAACTAATATTTGTAAATATAAATCTTATAGAAATAAG
>NW_022725002.1:0-506 GCF_011630105.1 Anneissia japonica
TATTGATCGTTATTACATCTGTTACGAAATAATTTCGTTAAATATAGCATTAATATAGTATGACAATGGATGGTGGAAGCATGTTTTAATTACCTAACTGCATAGCCAGAGTCCTTGGACACACACAGCTCTGCGCATATATAAACCTAATCACATTTGGAATCAATCCGCTGCTGCCAAAACAGATTCCTACCATATTCTAAGGTATACGCTATCCCATCAGACATTGCAATAGGAAACAAAACTAAGATATCTCTATTAACAGAGATATCTTAGTTTTAAATAGTGATATCTTAGTTTTAAACAGAGATATCTTAGTTTTAAATAGAGATATTTCTATTAATAAAGATATTTTTTTTGTCATTTAATCGTAAATAGAGATATCTTAGTTTTAAATAGAGATATCTTAGTTTTAAGTAGAGATATCTTAGTTTTTAATAGAGATATCTCTATTAATAGAGATATCTTAGTTAAAACTAAGATATCTCTATTAAAAACTAAGATAT
>NW_022725003.1:0-647 GCF_011630105.1 Anneissia japonica
ACCCTAATAGCTATTACCAATCTCGAGTTATAAGCTTCCAACGTTGAAGTAAATGCGTTTGCACAGCTTCAAGAACCACGCCCCTTATTTGAAGAGTCAATATCTCGGAAACTATATATCCTATAAGGCTAACTTTTTTTGTTGGTTTTTCATATAGAGGATCATTTTTATGGAGTTTTATCAAAATCTGAGACGGTCATACAGGAATTTCTTTTTAATCTGGTTGATTTGACATGGAATGACCCTACAATAGGTCAAAGGTCAGAATGTACCGTTTCCGGTCACTATTTGAATATATTATTCATCGAGACGAAAATAAACATGAATTTCCTGAACACTTTGCAATCAATTGCGAGTCTTTGTGACCAGTAGTTTCCGAGATATGACAATACAAGGTCAAAGGTTAAACTTTCAAAAATCGCATTTCCCTCCATTTTTTGATAAAAAGTTGTATTACAACAAATAGGAACATGCATATTGTGAACAATTTGAGACCAAAATCAAGTCTCTCTGACAAGTGGTTATCGAGATACAAGCATCCAAATCAAAAGGCGGCCATTTTGAAAAATGCCCCCCCCCCAAAAAGGGGACTTTCCCACCATATCTGGGAGGTATATAGGAGCTATATTTTATCTAAATTGGTCCAT
>NW_022725004.1:0-1339 GCF_011630105.1 Anneissia japonica
TTTAACAATGAGGTAATTGTTTGCCATCAGGTAGTAGCCTACAATACGTCTAAAAGCTATATTGACATACGTAAAACTATAATAAACTTGAAAATCTCCCCACCCCGAAAAAACTCTTACATTTAGCAGCATTTAGTATTACATCTTTAACGATTATAAGTTGATTATAAAATATATTTTATACAAATACGAAAAAAAGAACATTCGATATAAAATATAGGCCAATTCTCATTATTAGCCAAATATACAAATCAAACATATCCCATATTTTCAAGTTTATAACGGTGTAAGTTTTTCTGTACCCGCATAACCTCATTAAAGGAAACAGAAATACTATTTGTAAAGTTTTTACAAATCAATTCTATTTTTAAATTCGTGTTAGGGGTTAGCGCGAACGCAGTCCCCCGCTACCATAAATTATACACCCGAGTTCCCCACATTTGGGGGAATCGCAAGGGTCAACCTCAGCCAAGTGCAATGCCGAGGCCTCACCTTGGGAGGACATTCCTTCTTGATCAAAGTCACTCCTGTGCCAGGTAAGTATGCTTTGCCGTCGACAATATTCTGTAGTATAATATTAAAAATACTGTGGCCTACAGGTGTCATTTCAACACTTCTTTTCTTCTGGCTTTTTAAATTTTCATTACAATCGTCGTATTATAATAAATAATGTAACAATTTTTGTATTTAAATCTTTTAAATTTAGTTTTTATAAGCGTATATCTTTTCAAGTATAAATATAACACCAATGATTCTGTATTACAAATGTTTTCTGATTATATTGAATATGCAAATTAGTTTACTAATTCCTGATCAATGTGTTTCAACAAAGGGGCCATTGTTTGCCATCAAGTAGTAGCCTACAATACGCCTAAAAGCTCTATTGATATACGTAAAATTATAATAAATTTTGAAAATCTCCCATGGCAAAAAAAAACTCTCACATAAAGTTTATCATAAAATATATTTGTAGAAAATATAATATTAAAAACATTATATATACGCCATTTCGGCGTGATAGCGAAATATACAAATCAGGCATATATCCTATAGCGGCCTATTTTCTAGTTCATAATGACGATAGTTTGTACCCTTATTTCCAAAAACTACACCACATTCAAGAAAACATCAATACTCTTTCTAAAGTGTTTACATATTAATTCTATCTTTAAATGTTTGTTAGGGGTTAGCGCGAACGCAGTCCCCCGCTACCATAAATTATACACCCGAGTTCCCCACATTTGGGGGAATCGCAAGGGTCAACCTCAGCCAAATGCAATGCCGAGGCCTCACCTTGGGAGGACATTCCTTCTTGATCAAAGTCACTCCTGTGCCAGGT
>NW_022725005.1:0-613 GCF_011630105.1 Anneissia japonica
GGAGATCGCTCGGTTACAATTTGTTACTTTTTGTTAAATTTAACTTCACGTGTGAATCGGGTATATGACAGCATTTTTTCAAATCTACAAAACTGTGACAATTATTTGATAGTATAAATATTTCTGATTTTTTCTTTCTAGTAGAAAATACGAGGAAATACAGTCAAACTTACCAAAAAATAGAAATATTCAATAAGAAACCATGAATATATTTCAACTAGTATAAATATTGATGACAACAAATATTTTAAGGCCAGATTATGAAAGAGAAATGAAAGTACATTAAGTATCAAGTTTCCTAGGATCTTTCTCAGGAGGTTGGCATGTTCCTCTTGTATTTATTAACCCAATATTAGCAGAATGATCTATAAGTTTATTTACTTTAAGAAACTGGCTACTTTAACCCTGATACTAAGCATCATTTTAGTATGGTACCCTGCAAATGCTATTTATTTTCTTAACCACTGACCTTATAGAAGTCTCTTCAGCAAGTTTAATATCCTAACAGATAAAGGCTGGGAGGTTGGTTTCTTAATAAAGTACTTACGAACCAGTTAATCATGATTTGAGCAGCAATGATCTATCTTAAAATTAGTAGTGAAGATACACTACT
>NW_022725006.1:0-438 GCF_011630105.1 Anneissia japonica
GTCACTTTTTGCACAAAAGTGTTTATATCGCCGAGTTGAGCACTTAGTGCAAATTTTTGACTTTCAGCCACATTTCGTGTACTTTTCCGAAAAACTCCAAACTTTCAATGGAATAGTGTTTGTTTCAGAATATCTCACCGTGCCTAACAAAAAAAGATACTACATTTTGTCTCAACTTTTTAACATTGTCACTTTTTGAACAAAAGTGTTTAACTCGCCGAATTGAGGACTTAAGTGCAAATTTTTGACTTTCCGCCATATTTTGAGTACATTTCCGAAAAACTTCAAACTTTCAATGGAATAATGTTTGTTTAAGAATATCTCACTGTGCTTAACAAAAAATAATTACATTTTGACTCAACTTTTTAACATTTTTCACTTTTTGCACAAAAGTGCTTATCTCGCCGAGTTGAGCACTTAGTGCAAATTTTTGACCTT
>NW_022725006.1:444-665 GCF_011630105.1 Anneissia japonica
TTCGAAAAACTTCAAACTTTCATTGGAATAGTCTTTGTTTTAGGCTATCTCACTTTGCCTAACAAAAAAAAATTACATTTTGACTCAACATTTTAACATTGTCACCTTTTGCACAAAAGTGCTTATCTCGCCGAGTTGAGCACTTAGTGCAAATTGTTGACCTTCCGCCATATTTCCAATACTTTTCCGAAAAACTTCAAACTTTCAATTGAATAGTCTTT
>NW_022725008.1:0-921 GCF_011630105.1 Anneissia japonica
GTAGAAGCACGTCGCGATCATACCATGAGCTGTCCACTTGCGTCATCTCGCATGAAATCGCGTCAATTTAGGTCAAATCGTGTCAAGTAATGTCGGATTGCGTCAGTACACGTCAATTCGCGTCAACTTACAGTATAATTATTAATGAGAAATTTCAACAAAAAAACTTATTTTATTATTGTAATTGCAATTCTTTGATATTCTTTTCAAAACAATAATTGTGTAACAATTTAAAGAAAATGTATTAGTATTTTGACTTCTTTTGACTCCTGTGGTCTTCCTTTTGACAATGTGTCTGCATGTTCCCTGTATGTGTACTAAAGTACACACTTCATTCTTACAGTATTTTTACATTCATATTCCCTTTTTAAAATTATTGTATTTCTTTTACTTTCAAATTGTAATAAAGGATTAAAAGTGGGGAAATTTAAACTTGATGCATTGTTATGATGTGCATGGATGTATATTTGTTTTGTATACTACGGTTGACACATGTTGGGACACATTTTATTAAATAGAAATTGAAATTTAATACTGTAATATGAAAAATTCATATTTATTTCTCAAATATTCTGAGAGCTTATACAATATATAACTCTATATTTATGTACTGTACACGTGTTATACATCTTAATAAAAGCTTCTTGCGCTCTAGTAAGTCTGTTACTTTTTAAATGTTCTATATAATACTTAATAAATAAATACAGTGAAGCGTTTCGCAGTCCTTTGTCATTGTGTGATTATTCTCATGGTTCTAAAGTTCTCAAGGGTTACACCGTTACATTATACGGTACTTTTTTTAACTTTTGTACATCATACATAATAAATAAAAATAGATAATGCTTTACATACTCCCGTGTCATTGTGTGTTTAGTCTCATGGTTCTAAGTTCTTACATTCTCATGGGTTACACCATTACAT
>NW_022725009.1:0-615 GCF_011630105.1 Anneissia japonica
TATCGTGGCATTTTGTTGGAAATTTTATTGATTTGTAATTTGTATTTGCATTCTTTTTGATTGACTTTTTACTGTATTTAGTTTTATCTTTGTAAAAATGGGGTTTATATGTAGGCCTATAGCGCGTTGATTTTTTTTTTTTTTAATAATAATAAAATAGAGTAGTATTACTCGTCAAATACAACACTGCGTATATATAAACGCACAATCAGTGAGTTTTATAGTCTAAAATATCAGGAATTATATAGAAAAAGAAGTTATATTTGTTGTGGTCATTTGTTGTCTGAATAAACAATTTCAATACTGTACATTGTTCACCAACCATTTACAACTTTACGTTATATAGGGTGTCTATAAAACGAAGAATCTTGATAATTTCACAAGCAGACGTCCAAATAATCTCGTAATTTTGATTTTGTGTGATATAGTAGTCTGATTTATTTACATAAAAATTAAAGAGAAAAAAATATGGTCTTAGTTTTGTAGACACTCATATAGGGTGTCTATAAAGCCCATAGTTATTTCTTGATATATTTTTTATTCCGATGAAATAATGAAAGAGGTACTTAGCAATAATTTTATGATGATTTTGAAATAATTGTGAAATAATCGGAG
>NW_022725010.1:0-517 GCF_011630105.1 Anneissia japonica
GCCCCTACTAGCTAGGCCTCCTAGGCCCTAACTAGCTAGGCCTAGATAGATGGGCTCGGGTCTAGCAGGCCTAGCCTAGCCCTATATATAGGCCAATAGGCCTAGGGTACTAGGCTAGGCCTATACCCTAGGCGGTCACCCCCTAGGCTATATGCTCTCCCAAGCCTAGACCAAGGCCTAGTCGTATAAGATATATATAAGGTATATTTATTTTTTCGTCCAATTTGTAACAAAAGGAAAATTGTTGGCATACATAGAACATACCTGCCAACATTTAAAAGAAGAAAAGAGGTAGGAAGTATTGAGAAAATGGCGCGTAGCGCCATCCGAGTGCGAAGCCCGAGGCGGGGTTGGGTTTGCCCCCCCCCACCTCCCATGGGGATCCAGGGGGCGCAGCTATAACAGTTCAGTAAATTTAAGGGTTTGGATAATCGATTTTAGAGGTACAAAATATGGAAAGGATGGAAATGTTCAGTTGGTCAAACTCATACATTAAAAAAATTCAACACACTAAAAA
>NW_022725011.1:0-659 GCF_011630105.1 Anneissia japonica
ATATTCCAATTGGGTGGTTTATGTCCTGGGTGGTTTATGTCCTGGGTGGTTTATGTCCTACATTCCTTGGTGAATTGCCAGTTCATGATCTTGCTAACATGGAAAATCTACCGACCAGCATGCGTGCCAATCAGAATAAAGTAAAATGTGTTAAGAGTCAAACTCGCGGCAAACCAAGTTGAACCAAGCAGTAAATAAAGGAAATGTGGTCCATCATCACTAGCTTTGATTTGGGAAGGTACAATAGCAATTTCTATAGTTCCATTTTTGCATTGCAAAAGCGATTGTATTGGGTCATTTTGTGGTTCCTCTACTTCATATTAGAATAACAAAAACATAATCTTTATGCAGAAATCTTAATTTTTACGAGACATTTACTGATTTTTCATCAATATTGTTGATGCATAAGGAATGCCTATTGAAAAACAATAAAATCTGATTAAAATACTCCGAATTGGGAAGTATACCACATGTCACTGTTTGCTCCTCCTAGGCCTCTAATAAGATCGATGAAGATCAACATCTAAATTTGAATATAGCATAGCCTACTGGACAGTAGGCCTAACCAAAACACTGTTTTAAAACATGATCGATCTAAGGGAGCGTCGCCAAATTATCCTACCGCGGTAAAGGAGAGTTTCCTGCGGTAGCAAGGCTAA